>NW_007737948.1:17503-30254 GCF_000696425.1 Galeopterus variegatus | reverse complement strand
AAAAAAAAAAAAAAAAAAAAAAAAAAAAAAAAAAAAAAAAATACTAGTTAATATTTGAAACCAGAATGAGCAGATATGACAATAAAATATTCATTTCAGGTAGGTGTTTTGACATTAAAATATATAACACAAAATAAATTATAATTATTGAATAATATTAGTTATTCTTAATAGCAGTCAAATAGTATATTTTAATAGAAACTCCCACATGAAAATGGAATTTTCCAGAATTTTAGGTTGTGTTTTTTTGTCAAAAATAACTTCATTTAATGTAAATGAGCTCATGCATTTATCATCTATTTATTATGTGTCTTCTGTATTCAAAGTCCAACATTATTACATGTAGATTTGTAGTCAAATCAATTTTTATGTATAAATGGGGGTTTGCTTTTAATGACATGTTGTCATTGTACAAGTTTCAGTCTGTGAAAAGCTACTCACAAACAGATTTTTTTTTTTTTTTTTTTTTTGGTCCTTTTTGAGACCTGCTGCACTGCGCTCAGCCAGTGAGCGCTGTGAGTGCACCGGTCATCCTTATATAGGATCCGAACCCGCGGCGGGAGCACCACTGCACTCCCAGTGCTGCACCCTCCCGAGTGCACCACGGGCTTGGCCCCATAAACAGATTTTTGATAATCTGCTTAAGCAAATTACTAAACTTGAAATTTCTAGGAACTCAGTTCTGTGGGGGAAACACAAGTGATAATTTGACCAACTATGATGAGAGGCATGCTAGGTTTTCTTAGGAGACTTGATTTTTGACCTCATATGTGGTCCATCCTGGAGAATGTTCCCTGTGCTAATGAGAAGAGAGTATATTCATTCTCTAGTTGTTGGATGAAATGTTTTGTAGATATCTGTCAGGTCCAATTTATCTAAGGTGTAGTTTAAATGCTATGTTGCTTTGTTGATTAGTTGCCTGAAAGATATGTCTAGTGCTGAGAGGGATGTTCAGATCAGCCACTATTATTGTGTTTGGGTCTATCTCTTTTTCTTAGGTCTAAAGTGTTAGCTTTACATATCTAGGTACTCCACTGAGGGGTGCATACATATTTATGATTGTTATGTCTTCTAACTGGATAGATCACTTTATTGTTATTTAATGGCCTTCTTTAACTCTTTTTATGGTTTCTGGTTTGAAGTCTAATTTATCCAATATAAGAATAGCTACACCTGCTTGTTTTTGGATTCTGTTTGCATGGTATATCTTTTGACATCCATTCACCTTTTTTCTGTTTGTCTTTATAGGCGAAATGAGTCTCTTGCAGATAGCATATAGTTAGGTTTAAGTTTTTAACCCAAGCAGTCAGTCTGTGTCTTTTGAATGGGGAATTTAATCCATTTATATTTTTGGTTGTTATTGATGAGTACTGCTTTACTCCTTTCATTATATTGCTTTTTGTTTAGATGTTTTAAACATCATTTGTCCCATTCTTCACCTTTTAATTTACATCTTCAATGTTAGTTGAATTTCTGAGGTGACGTGATTTAGGTTCTTTCTCTTTATCATTTGCATTTTGGTTTTAATGGTGGGTTTTGCTTTTTCTTCTGAATCCATGATATTGATTATCATTTCTCAGATTCTGGAGGCAAGACTCCTTTGAGCATTTCTTGCAGGGCTGGTGTGGTAGTGAATTCCCATAATTTTTGTTCATTAAGGAAATACACTATTTCTCCCTCATTTCTGAAGGATAACTGTGCTGGGTATAGGATTCTTGGCTGACATTTTTTTCTTTTAGTCTTTTGAATATATCATCCCATTTTTTCCTGGCCTGTAAGGTTTCAGTTGAGAAGTCTGCTGTTAGTCTGATGGGGGCTCCCTTAAAGGTGACTTGATGCTTGTTTGACTAACGTATGTCTTGAAGAGGATCTTTTTGGATTGAATCTGTTTAGGGATCTTGGGGCTTCCTGGATCCAAAGGTCTGCATCGCTCCCAATACTTGGGAAGTTTTGTGTTATTGCTTCCTTGAATGAGTTTTCAATACCTTTTCCTTTTTTCCTCCCTTTCTGGAATACCCGTGATTTGGATGTTTGTGTGCTTGCGGTTGTCTGCTAGCTCTCTTAACTTTTCCTCATTTTTTAAATATTGTTTTTTCCTTTTTCTTGTCTGTCTGGGTTATTTCAAAAAGACCATCTTTGAGTTCTGAAATTCTTTCTTCTGCTTGCTGTAGCCTGCAGCTTATGCTTTCTGTTCTGTTTTTTATTTCATTTGAGAGAATCCTTCATTTCTAGAAAGTCTGTTGTATTCTTTTTTAAGTTATTGACCTCTTTGTAAATTTCTTCCTTTGTATCCTGGACATTTTTTCTTGTTTCATTGTGTTCTCTAGTTGATTATTCTCTTATTTCTTGGAGTTTTCTGAAAAATCAATGCCAGCAATTCCTTTTCAGACATCTTGAGGGTTTCTGGCTCCATGGGGTTTGGTATTTGATTATTACCATATTCCTTTGGTGGTGTCATATGTTCTCATTTATTTATAGTTCTAGCATTTTTATGCTGATGTTTGGTCACCTGTTAGAATATTTAATTTTTCCATCACTTTTGAGTGGGTCACAAGGGGGAAGACTTCCTCTTCTGTTTATAGATTCAGCTGGTAACTTTTCTTGTATCAATGCAGTTGAGTCTGTAGTGGGCTACCTTGGTTGCTATTTGGTTAGTGCACAGGTCCTGCACACTTCCCAGGGCAGCCCATGCAGTGGGTGGTGGGGTCTGCATGCCCTGCCAGTGCTTGGGTGTCAGTGGGCTTGCAGCTCTGTCAGTCCCTGGGTGCACCTCAGGACCTGCCTGCTCAACTGAGCAGTCTGCTAAGTCCCAACTTTCTTCACACTTGGCAATTACATTGTGTCCTCAAGGCCCAGAGGGTCTGAAGGGACCTATGCCTGGTCTAGCTCCTGATAGAGAGGAGACAGAAGATATTCTCTCAGTTTTTCCAAAAAAAGAAAATATTTCTATTTTGTGGGTTGGACAGTGTGTGATTTAGGAAGTATCTCTCCTATTTACAAATTTTTGTTCACTTAACATTGGGTGTAGTAAGACTTAGTCATTTGTTAGTAAAAATTTTCCTTGCCAGATATGGGCCAAGACAGATTCCTCATCAGCCCTAGGAGTGCTGAATTTATAATGTTGGGATTGGAGTCAGAGTATGGCATTTATTCACTCTTTTATACTCTCTGCAATCTTAGTTAACTGGGTCAATAAAAATTCTAGTACCAATATTGTGAATATTAATAGTAGAGCTCTGTTGAAGAACTTGGTTTGAACTGAAGGCCAAAATCTTGTTTAATAATACTTCTTCTCCACGTCCCCAATTAACCTCTGTACTTAAATGTGAGAAGAATTTGTTCTTGACAGAAAACATGTACCAATCCAGCCACATGGAAGATCCTGTCTTGTCTCAGACTCTATGTTCCAAAGAAACCACACACACACAAAACAAGAGATTTGTGATAGTCACAGAGATAAATGTGGACAGAGGAATGGCTGACTCAAACCATGTTCGTCTTATTGGGACAAGCCAACAAAATGAATGAAAGAGTAAAGCTTCTCACCATTAAAAAGGCTGAAGTTTCATTTCCATGGGATTATAGAAATCTGTGAGGAAAAAAAAAATGACTGCTGAGGACAGAATGACTGCATCTCTCAGCCCCAGCAAGTTGGCCAGGTATCTGAGTACTACAGAGAAAGGAGCCTTTCCTTTCTTTTCTTTTTCTTTCCTTCAGCTCTGCCATTGTAGCATGATAGTGCCAGCTATAGATAGTGTGTACACAAATGGAACATTCTTTAAAAGAACAGGCTGCAAGCCACAGGCTGCTGATCCCTGTTCTAGTGGTATTAAATGACTCAATCAACATTTTCTTAGCACTTAGAACACACTAAATTTTGAGTTTCATGTTTAGTCAGATTAATTTATTTTAAAATCATGAAATATAAGTTATCAAATAAAAATTGTTACAATTTTTGAAGAGTTATATTGAAAAATATTTGATACAGGGTATTATTTAAGAATTACAAAAAAGCAGGGGGGGGGGCGGTAATGAAAACAACCAAAATCTAGATTTTCATTATGCCAGGCATTTTGGCTTAGAAATCATTTTGAAAATAAATTTAGTCAGGGAAAGAGTCGGTTTAATGAATTAGTACATCAACACTAAGAGCCATAGGTTCATGACTTAAGTGTTATTACTCTTTTCATTTGCAAAACTTGCCATTTGCAAAATTTGCTTAGGACTTCATTTTTGAGGCAAATAAAAAAAAAAGATTTAACTTCATTGCTTCCACTGATATTAATGGAATCCATTCATCTACCATGCCATGCTCTGCTTAGAAATTTACACTTTAACGTTTATATTTACAACTCCAAGTATATATTGTAAGCTTGCCTTAGGGGATAAATAGAGCAGACATAAAAATGAATTTAATAGCTCTATGATTATTTAAAAATAATCTCCATAAAAGTTTGATATATTAGTTTCTTATTCATAGCATACATTTCCAGGACATAGTTTTTCTTATTCAGACTCTATTCTTCAAGATCAAATGAGACAAAGAATGAGCCAATTTTCCTTCAGTGCTAATCCTCATTCCTCACTTCTACAAGGAACACTACTTCCGTATAAAAAAGGTTGAACTGTATGAAATTCTATGTACCCCTCAGATTTTGGCTAAATAAATTCCTTTAATGTTTTAATTAAAACAAATGTGTGTCAGGAACATCTTGAAACATAAGGATAGAACTGAATTTTCTCATCAAATTTTTGATTCCATATCAAATCAGCAATGTTAGATCAATTCCAAATTAACTAGGAGTTATATGTAGAGAACTTTTAAGTGAATAAAAACAATCTATACTTCTGAAAAGACACATGGAACACCATTAAAACTGTGCCTCTTTAAGAATATGAAGTAGCCAGTGGTAGATTGTATTATTGATTGAATATTGACTCCCTCTTCATTTGAAAGGATCATTGCCACCAATTGCCATGTCATTTGCAGTGCCTCTTGATGGTGCGCTTGGCTACATGAATTTGTTTAGTCCATGAGTACATGTGACATAAATAATATCCAAGTAGAAGCATTGAGACATTGTGTTTCTACGATCTGCCTTGCACTTTACTTAAGCTACATGACCAGCATGTAACATATCTAAGCTACTTGATTTGAGCAATCAGATCTGCCAACCAATCACAGAATCTTACATACTATGTAAGTGAAAATAAATTTTGATTTTTATGAGCCAATGAAAATATGAGGTTATTTTTTACTGTAGCATTAAAAAAATCCTCACTGATTCATCACTCCATTGGTAGGTAAGATATTGCAATGGCATAGGTCACTAAAATTACAAAAGTTGAAGAAAAGAAGTCAGATTATGAACAGTATTAGTTATAATTGCCACTTACTGCTTACCTGTATCTGTTTATTCTAGGGTTTTCCTGAGATTAGGCAGAGAACTGCCATATTGCAAAACACAATATTCCTTGGGGTGACTGAAAAATCACATTTAGTTTTTTCCTAACATTATTTTAAAGGTCTCTATCTTAGAAAAATTGTGTCAGCCTGGCTTTTAAATAGTGCATTAGATTGGCAGTTACACTGATTTGCAACTTTGTTCATCCAGGTAGGAAAAGTATTTTGTAACAATTATAAAGATGTCTACGTCTATCATAAAATAAACATATTCATCACATGGATTATTCTGATTCTTATACTTATGTTTTAAAAATCAACAATTATAAACTCTAAATTTTATAATAAAGAAGGCATTGAACACTCATCTTTTATATACTATTTTATATATAAAGAAATGGGACCTAGATAGTTAAATTACATGTTAAAATTTAGCTAGAGCCACACGTAGTATTCCCATGTCATGCCTAGACCCAAAACTCTGAATCGCTATTCAACCATGTTCATGTTCTAGTCTTTTTTATTTATTTATTTATTTTATTTTAGTTTTGGGGGTTACTATTTCCGTAGTTTTTCCATTCGGAGTAATTCTCTGAATTTGTCACATCACTTCTATGCTCAAAACCCTCCAATGCATTTTGATCTTATTTAGCCTTAAATGCAGAGTCCACAGAGCTCCAATGCACTTGCACAAACGAGTTCCTCTTCCATCTCCCCAAACTCACGTCATTTTACTCTGCCTATAAATCACTTTAATTTACCTACAGCAACCACCTTTTTGTTCTTTAAATACACAAAGCACACTTCTACTTCAGGACTTTTTACTTGCTCTTTGTTCTGTCTGGGATACGAAATAATATTCATTCTAACCCACTCATCACCCTCTCTCTCCTTATCCTGCTTTCCTCTTCATTCCACTTATCGCTACTTTTCATATCATATAAC
The DNA here is from genome assembly GCF_000696425.1 of Galeopterus variegatus. Lineage (NCBI taxonomy): Eukaryota > Metazoa > Chordata > Mammalia > Dermoptera > Cynocephalidae > Galeopterus > Galeopterus variegatus. Next base: position 23,905 of record NW_007737948.1, on the reverse strand, counting down.
AAATTGTTGTCTCTCTCATCATTTAGGGTATAAACCCCATGAGATTTTTCTGCATTTTGCTTAAGGCTGCATTCCTAGCAATAGGAATAGTGGTTGGCACATCATAATATGCAATATTTTTGAATGAATAAAAATATGTATTCAAGAATGATAGATTCCTCCATATAATACAATACCTGAAATAATGCTAGCTACAACTGAGTTTACTTTATTGTACTGAGGATTGTTCCTTTAAAATTACATTTTTCCTCTCAACTGCATCTTTTAAACGTATTTATCAGTGCATTAATTTATGTCCCCAAACACAATCAACTATTAGCAGCATTTTAACTGGAATTTTCACACTATTAAGGAGATATTAAAGGGAAGAGATAATACTAAAGAAGAGATAATACTGACAGTCATAAGAATAACAGATTTTAAATAGCTTTCAAAATTAATTGATCTCCAAAAAATAGCTAATCTAACCATTAAACCTTATTAGTAACAATTTTTCCGAACATTTTTTATTTAGTACATTCATATTTCTTAATTTAAATGATCAGCATGTCTGTGTAGTCAGATGACTTGATATGTCTCTCTGTCCCACATGCAAATTATATAGTTATCTCTATCTGTAAAGCAGACACGGGGGGTGGGGGGGCGGAGAAATTGAGTCAAAGTAATTTGAAGTGGATTAAATCAGGTATGGTTCAGTAAGTTAAGACAAAAATAGTAAGTCATTTGGGTACATTTATAAGGGGTCATACAAAAGAGAGAAGCAAGATTAACAACAAGATATTTCATTAGTGAGCATTTGGGTAAAGTTATCATTAAAAACTTTTAACATTTATTTTTTTTTTTTTAAGTTTTAAGATAACATTTTAAAAAAACATTTTGTGAAGACAGGATGATCAGGAATGGGAATTTTGCAGAACTGAATTTTTAATTTTAGTTATGTTAAATTTACGATGTTAGGTTTGAGTTCAGGGTGATCCAAAAGAGAGAAGCAAGATTAACAACAAGATATTTCATTAGTGAGCATTTGGGTAAAGTTATGATTAAAAACTTTTAACATTTAATTTTTTTTAAGTTTTAAGATCACATTTTAAAAAACATTTTGTGAAGACAGGATGATCAGGAATGGGAATTTTGCAGAACTGAATTTTTAATTTTAGTTATGTTAAATTTACGGTGTTAGGTTTGAGTTCAGGGTGGTATAGGACAGGTTTGAGATTTCAGTTTGGTAATGGAGGAGGTTCCCAAGAAAAGAACAAAGAAAGAATACAATGGGACCCAGAACCAGGACCTGAAGAAATGCATGATTTAGTAAAGTAGGAAGAGTGAACAACAAACAACCTGGAAAGGAGCAACCAGGAAAGATGGAAAGAAAAATTAGCATATTGTAGGAAAAAAGGGGTGGCCAATTGTTTTGAATCTCTGAGATAGTATAATTAAATGAAAGTTGGAATTGGAATGAAAGGATTTGTCTCTCACTTCAAAAGTCTTAACATTTGATTAAAATAATAGATGGATGTGTGGAAAGTGGAAGATAAGGCATGAGAAAGTAAATATTGAAAAAAACTGAGTCTTTCTTTTAATGGGAATTTTTTAAATTGAAAAATAATTGATTAAACATATCTATGGGGTACAGAGTTGAACATCAATACCTGTGTACAATGCGTGATGATCAAATCAGGATAATTAGCATGTTCATCATTATAAAATGTAATTATTCCGTGGGTCCATTAACTAATTTCTCACTAGTCCTCCTCTCTTCCCCCTTTGACACGTCTAGGAACCACAGCTCTGTTCTCTCCTTCTGAACGTTCAATGAGTTATAGTGAATCATTCTTTCTTTCTTTCTTTTATTCTTCCATACTTCCTTCTTTTCTTTTGCTCCCACTCATGAGTAAGGACATGCGGTATCTCTTTTTCTGTGCCTGGCTTGTTTCACTTAATGTAAGTTTCTCCAAGCTTATCCATGTAACTAAGAGTGGCACAATTTCATTCTTTTTTATGACTGAGAAGTATTCCATTGTGTACATATAACACATTTTCCTTATCCAGTCGGTTTCTCCAAGCTTATCCATGTAACTAAGAGTGGCACAATTTCATTCTTTTTTATGACTGAGTAGTATTCCATTGTGTACATATAACACATTTTCCTTATCCAGTCGCCTGTCAATGGACATTTAGGTTAGCTCCATATCTTGGCTATTGTAAATAGAGCTGTGATAAACATGGCAGTGCAGGTATCCCTCTGACATGATGATTTCCATTCCTTTGGGTATGTACCCAGCAGCTGGATTGCTGGATCGTATGGTAGTTCTCTCTGTAGTTAGTTGTTCAAGAAACCTCCATACCGTGGCAATTCTTATCTACAGTAAAAGTTTAGTTTAATCTGAACATATCCTGTTAAATATTTTACAACTTAAAATATATTTAAGAATGTGGCATAATCTTTTGCCAAAACCATCTACAAACCTGACTACACTATCCTTTAAATGTCATCATTAGAAAGTTACGCTTTAGGAAAACAGCATTTCCCTATTGCAACAATATTAACCCATAATGATAAGGCACCATCACCATTGTTCTTTACTTATATCATCTTTACAAGACATATTCAATATGACAGTTTATTGGTAAAGAATTTTACTGGATAAAAGGGAACTGGGATCAAGACCCTTAAAATGAATACTAAATCTTCAAGAAGAATGGATTGAGGGGGTAGGAAAGAGACTGGAAAAGACTGATAAAAAGAGAAATAGGAGGGCATAAGGGCAATTCTCACTTATTTTAATATGTCACAGGTGAACTCCATTAATAAGAATTATAGCAACGATTTATAGAGAGCTCACTATGTGTTAGGCTTTGTGACAATGACTTTACATATCTGTGTCAAGCCATATAACTAAGATGTCAGGTAGGCTATTAATACCACAATTTTACTTATGAAAAAAATAAGAATGAGAAATTTTAAAAACTCTAATGGATGTTAGATTTTTATACACCTAATTAATATTAGAAAGAAATTTCAAAATTGAATTTCTCTAAGATTACATAGTCATTAACAATGAAATTACTGGGCTATTTTTTTTTTTTTTTTTTTTTACTGTAAATGTCAGGAAGAAAAGTCCTTCAAATGATACTCTTAGAAGGATATCCGAGCCATAAAGCTACTAGACTGTTTTTCTGCTTCTCTGTTTTCTGTCTGTTATTTTCTATTTCACTTAATTTAAGGTAAATTATACACACCTCTCCACTCAATTTACCATATTTGCTATTTAAGAAAATTTTGTAATTCAGTTTTTTTATTCTGTCAAGAGGGCAAGCTGAAAAAGAGTTTAAAAAGTGAATTATAGTTATGAAATTACTTCTAACCTATGACTGATTAAAATGTCTACGGTTTTTTTCTTACAAACTTTAGTTGAATAACTACATAACACTTCTTTTAGATTAAGGATACTTCAAAGTGAGTTGGTGTGCAAAAGGCGTCTGAGTAACACAAGTTCATATACACAAGTCAACCTGACTTCATATGGCAGGAAACCATCATAAATGCACATGGGCAGTTTGACACAGACCACAGGAATTGTGTAAAGGATACTATGAATAACTCCACTGTTCATAAACACTGGCTGAGACATACATCTCCATGACATTTTCTTGAGCAAAGAAGGGCCCCTTAGAGACACGAGCTTTTATGAACCCATTAAAATATCTTGCAAGCTGCTGCCTCCGTTTTCCAAATACTTGTTCAGTATTCCTGGAGGCTTGTGGTATATTTTTATCTGAATTTATGTGACTTAAATAATTTCTGATGTTTTCAAATGCAAGGAATTGCCCTTCAATTTTTATTATACAATTGAGAATTGAACTTTATGACTTTATTTCCTTCAAAGAACTTACTTCTTCGTCCAAATGGCTCTGGAATAATAACTCTGCATTATCTCACACACTGTCTGGATGGACTATGATTACATCTCTGCAGGTTGATATATGCTCACCTCAGTTGACATTGCTGCCTTTTGAACAAATGTCTCTGATTAGTACCGAGAAACACACTAATCACAGACTGCATGGCGGAGGTAAAAAGAAGAGCACGCACTTAACAACGTGCTACATTACCTTCTATTGTTCTACTTTCAAATTTTACAAACTCACTGAATGGCATTTTTATCCCAGGAAAATACAAGTCCACAAACTTTAAGTTTGATAACCCTGCTCAGACACAATTTCACTTAATATTTTACAGACTGTGGCACATTTTAATTTTGTTCCCTTAAAAAATTCCACCTTCCACCATGGTTTGAAACTCGGAATTTCTAAGTGAATTGGTATGTAAAAGATTGTGTTAATTTTCTAACACATGTACTGAAGAAATTACCTACAATATACCCAAAGATATAAAATGGATGGTTGATCTGTGCGTTAAAGCCTAGGTATGCATATTCAATGCTCAATCGGTTCTCCTTTCCTGGGAAATCTCTCAAATTACTAAGTACAAAGGTCTCAACTGAAAAACTCACCTAAATGGTAGCAGACAAAAAGTTGGTGTGTATCAATTATAAGGCTCTGTTACTTTCAAAACATACATAAACCTTTGCAAATTTCCGTGTCCTTTATCACACGGTCCTTATGAGACAGGAGGTGCTCAGTTTCTCTGGGCTCAGGTTTCAGGATAAACCGGTGGGGGTTTCAAGCTATTCTCCATGGTCTCAGGCCCTTCCAGAAAAGTTACTTTTGCTAGCTAGACCTATTTTCTGCACTAACAAGAGGAAAATGAGACCAGAAGGGGCCGGCTTATACAAATCCAGTGGCTGAGCATGCTCAGTACAGAGTGGTTATAGAACCCTAGTAGCTGGGCATGCTCAGTAAAGTGAAGATTATCCTCTGAATGACTTTCCACTAGAGGTGCTAAAGAACCCAGAATATTCTTGAATAGCCTGATGCATGTGATAAGATTTGGCCAGTGAACATGCTCCAAAAAGAGACCAACTGAGCATGTGCAAGACTATGTTACATAACTGGGAGCCAACCCCTTAATTGAATATTCATTACATAGCAAAATTGTAAAAGTTGAATCCTAGCAGAGACAGGGTTGTTGCTCGCTCTCTTAGAGCCAGTGCACATTGGCTTTTTTGTATCGAACTTTCAGCAAACACCTGCTCATTCTCTTGAGTCAGCCTGCACTCTGTGCTGAACTTTAAATATGTATTTTTACTTTTCTATTAAATTTGGGGTGGATCCTGTTCATTCTCTGGAGCTGTGCTGTGCTCTCTGTGAAATGTGTAGCTCTTATTCATTATATTAAACCTGTTCTCATCTTCTACTGTGACTCTGCTCCTGAATTCTTTCCTGTGGTGGAGTCAAGAACTAGGTAAGAGGATAGGGTGGGTTGAGGCTGACTACTGGGCCCCCCAGATCCTTCCTCCAATGTTACTTATAAATTATATTTAATGTACTAATCTACAGTTTAGTCATAGCTGTGATTCTATGTAATGGTGGTAGTGCAAAGTATGTCTAATGTCAACATCCTAGTATATATATTATACTATATTCTTATTAAATTTATTGAGGCATAATTTATATATACAGCATTTTCTCATTTAAAAAGTATAGTTCAAAAACTTTAGTATATTCACAGAGATTCTCAGCCTCCACCACAATAGGTTTTAGAACACACGAAGTGAAACTTCATACCCATTACCAGTCACTCCCCATGCCCTATACCCAGACATATTAATCTTAAGCTTTTGACAGCCACAGATCTCCTTGGTTTTTATAGATTTATTTTCTTTTATTATTATTTTTTAATTAACAAACAAAATTATATGTATTTATAGTATAGAACATGATATTTTGAAGAATATATATGTTGTGGAATAACTAAATGCAGCTAATTACCTTGCATAGATATCATTTTTTTTTTGTGGTGAGAACACTTAACGTCCATTCTCTTTATATTTTTCAAGAATAAAAAATATGTTATTAATTAGAGTCACCATGTTGTAAAATAGACCTCTTCAACTTATTCCTCCCAACTGCTCTTCTTTTATATCCTTTGATCAGCATTATTTCCCCAACCCTTTCTCCTCCACCACCTTACCTCCTGGATCCAACATTCTACTCTCTAGTTCTTTGAGGGTTTTTGTTTGTTTGTTTGTTTGTTTGTTTGTTTGTTTGTTTGTTTGTTTGTTTGTTTGTTTGTTTGTTTGTTTGTTTGTTTGTTTGTTTGTTTGTTTGTTTGTTTGTTTGTTTGTTTGTTTGTTTGTTTGTTTGTTTGTTTGTTTGTTTGTTTGTTTGTTTGTTTGTTTGTTTGTTTGTTTGTTTGTTTGTTTGTTTGTTTGTTTGTTTGTTTGTTTGTTTGTTTGTTTGTTTGTTTGTTTGTTTGTTTGTTTGTTTGTTTGTTTGTTT
>NW_007737948.1:9001-17385 GCF_000696425.1 Galeopterus variegatus | reverse complement strand
ATCCAACATTCTACTCTCTAGTTCTTTGAGGGTTTTTGTTTGTTTGTTTGTTTGTTTGTTTGTTTGTTTGTTTAGATTCCACATATAAATGAGATTATGCAGTATTTGTTTTCCAGGTTCATCCATGTTGTTGCAAATGGCAGGATTTCCTTCTTTTTATGACTGAATAGCATCCGTGTGTGTGTGTGTGTGTGTGTGTATCACATTTTCTTTGTCCATTCATCTGTTGATGAGCATTTAGGTTGATTCCATATCTTGGGTATTATGAAGAGTCCTGCAATAAATATGATAGCGAGGATATCTCTTTAATATACAGATTTCATTTCTTTTGGATATATACCCAATAGAGGGATCATGTGGTTGTTCTATTTTTTTATTTTTTGAGGAACCTCCATGCGGTTTTTCATACTGGCTATACTAATTTATATTGCCAACAACAGTGTGTAAGGATTCCTTTTTCTACACATCCTCACCAACATTTATCTTCTGTCTTTTTCATAATAGCCATTCTATGAAACCATTCTATGAGGTATAAAATAATGTCTCATTGTAGTTTTAATTTACATTTCTATGATGATTCTTTATCTTTAGAGAAAATAATGATTACTTGAGCATTATTCATATGTCTATTGGCCATTTATATGTCTCCTTTTCAGAAATGTCTATTTGGGTCCTTTGTTCAATTTTTAATTGGTTAATTTCTTGCTATTGAGTTGTTTGAGTTTCTTACATATTTTGGAGATTAACCTCTTATCAGATGTATAGTGTATTAATATTTTCTCCTATTCCATTGTTTGTTTCTTCACTCTATTGATCATTTCCTTGGTTGTGCAGCTTTTTATTTTGATGTAAAATAACTCCCATTTGTCTGTCTTTGTTTCTGTTGCCTGTATTTTGGGGTCAGATCCAAAAAAACCATTGCCCAAACTAATACCATGGAGCTTTTACCCTGTTTTCTTCTAGGAGTTTCATAATTTCTAACTCCCATTTGTCTGTCTTTGTTTCTGTTGCCTGTATTTTGGGGTCAGATCCAAAAAAACTATTGCCCAAACTAATACCATGGAGCTTTTACCCTGTTTTCTTCTAGGAGTTTCATAATTTCCGGTCTTACCTTTAAGTCTTTAATCTATTTTGGGCCAATTTTTACAAATAGCATGAGATAAGGATCTAATTTTATTCTTCTGTATGTGAATATCTAGTTTTCCCAACACCATTTATTGAACAGACTATCCTTTACACTTTGTGTGTTCTTGGCACATTTATTGAAAATCAGCTGGCTGCAAATATGTACATTTATTTCCAGTTTTATTCTGTTCCATTGGTCTTTGTGTCTGTTTTATGCTATTATGATATTTTGATTACAATAGCTTTGTAGTATATTTTGAAATTAGGTGGTGTGATGCCTGCAGATTTTTCTTTTTGCTCAAGATTGCTTTGGTTTTGGGGGGTCTTTTGTAGTTCTGCATGATTTTTAGGATTATTTTTACTATTTATGTAGAGAATGCCATTGACATTTTGATAGAGATAAATGGAATCTGATTGCTTTGGGTAGCATGAACTTTCTAACAAGATTAATTCTTACAATTTATGAACATGGATATCTTCCCATTTGTGCCTTCTTCAGTTTGTTTTATCAATATCTTATAGTTTTTTTTGGAAAGGTCTTTCACATCCTTGACTGAATTTCTTCCTAAATATTTAATGCTTTTTTGCATCTATTGTAAATGAAATTGTTTTCTTGATTTCTTTTTCATATATTTAATAGTAAGTGTATGGAAACACTACTAATTTTGTGTGTTGTTTTTTTTATCCTGCAACTTTACTGAATTTATTTATTAGTTCTAAAAATTTTTTGGTGGAGTCTTTAGGATTTGTTACATATGTAAGCATGTAATCTGCAAATAGGGATGATTTAATTTTTCTATTTTCAATTTGGATTTATTTCTTTCTCTTGCCTAATTATTCTGGCTAAGACTGCCAGTCCTGTGTTAAATAAAAGTAGTGAGAGTGGACATCCTTGTTTTGTTTCTCATCTTATAGGAAAAGCTTTCAACATTTCCCCATTGAGTAGTATGATGTTAGTTGTGGGTTTGTAATATGCCTTTATTGTGTTGAAGGTTTTCAATAGGAAAAAATGCTAAATTTTGTCAAATGATTTTTCTGCACCAACTGAAATGATCATATGGCTTTTGCCCTTCATTTCTGTTAGTGAGATGTACTATATTTATTGATTTGTGTATGTTGAGCCATTCTTGCAACCCTCGGATGATCACGTTGAATGATCTTTTTAATGTGCTGTTGAATTCTGTTTGCTACTATTTCGTTGAGGATTTTTGCCTCTATGTTCATCAGGGATATGGGCCTGTAGTTTTCTTCTTATGTAGTGTCTTTGCCTGGCTTTGGTATTGGGGTAATGATGACCTCCTTAAATGAGTTTGGAAATATTTCCTCCTTTTCAAATTTTTTTTGGAAGAGTTTACAAGAATTGGTACTAGTTCTTCCTTTTTGTCTTTTTTCTTGGGGTAATGATGACCTCCTTAAATGAGTTTGGAAATATTTCCTCCTTTTCAAATTTTTTTGGGAAGAGTTTACAAGAATTGGTACTAGTTTTTCCTTTTTGTCTTTTTTCCGCGCCCGTACCGGACCGGGACCGGCAACAGGATCGCAACCCTCGGTGTTGCGCCCGCACCTCGCTCAGCCAGTGAGCGGCCAGTCTGTATGTGGGATCCGAACCTTCGGCGGGAGTGCCGCTGCGCTCAGGGATCCGAACCTTCGGCGGGAGCGCCGCTGTGCTCCCAAGCGGCACACTGTAGCAGTGCGCCACCAGGCCGGCCCTGGTATTAGTTCTTCTTTAGGTGGTTGGTAGAATTCAGGAGTGAAGCCAACAGGTGTTGGGCTTTTCTTTGATGAAAGACATTTTAGTACTAATTCAACTTCCTTTCTTGTTATTTGTCTGTCCAGATTTTCTATTTCTTTATAATTTAGTTTTGGTAGGTTGTATGTATCAGGGAATTTATCCATTTCTTCTAGGTTGTCCAATTTGTTGGTGTATAATTATTCATAATAGGTTCATGATCTTTTGTATTTCTGTTGTATCAGTTGTAATGTCTCTTTTTTCATTTCTGATTTTATTTACTTAAGCCTTTTCTCTTTTTTTCTTAGTCAGTCTAGCTAAAGGTTTGTGGATTTTATTTATCTTTTAAAAAAACAGATCTTTATTTTTATTGATCTTTTGTAATGTTTTTTAGCCCCTATTTTGTTTGCTTTTGCTCTGATGTCTATTATTTCTTCTACTAATTTTGGATTTAATTTGTTCTTGTTTTTCTGATTCTTTGATTTAAAACATTAGGCTGTTTATTTGATATCTTTCTAATTTTTTGATGTAGGTGTTTGATGCTATAAATTTCTTCTTCAATGAATCTTTTCTTGTTATTGTGCTATAATCAGGTGCTGTGATCACTCATCTGGTTTTCTTAGCTCTTGTGAATGTATTTTGGTGCATGAATAGTTCATCAAATTGATGTTTTTGTGGGGAGACAATTGCTGGAAAGTCCTATTCTGCCATCTTGCTCTGCCTTTCTCCCTCTAAGGGCATTTTTCTATTGGCTGCTTTTGTTTATGTGTATGGGGCATACTTTCTTTTTTTTTTTTTTTTTTTTTGGGGGGTTTTTTTTTTTTTTTTTGCATATCTTGTAATTGTTTGTGTGTTTAAACTGGACATTTGAAATAGTGTTTTAACAACTGTAGCATCAAATCCCTTTCCCAGGATTTCATCTTATCTTTGCATTTGTTGTTATTCTTCTTTTGCTGTTATTTCTTTAGCTACTTTCCTGAACTGATTTTGTTGATTCTGCATCCTCTGTAGTGTTCAGCTGCTGAGTTTTCTGCTAACTTTTGCTTGTGTTCTTAGCATTTATAATTTTATTTTTTAGCCTGGCTTCCTAGGGTTTACGTGGGTAAGTATAATTTAGTTGTCAGCCATTAGTGATCAAAATATGTCCTGAAGAGTCCTGACCTGTATGTCTTCCATATTTTGCTAAAGAGATCCTTGTGTGAAGATTCACCTTCAAACTTCAGACAACTTGTAAGTCTTAGCTTTCACTTTCTTGGGTAAGTTCTCAAAGTCAGCCAGAAGTGTATGACTTGTATGACTGTGTTCTTTCTTTCTTTCTTTCTTTCTTTCTTTCTTTCTTTCTTTCTTTCTTTCTTTCTTTTCCAAGTTCTTTTCTGGAAATATATACAACCTTGCCCTTATCTGCAGCCTTCTACATCTCCTGGAACATGATGAAGCTTTTAAATGTCTGCTCATGGTCACCTAGTTCTTAATTACCTTCTTTTAATGTTTCTGGTGGGGTGCTGGGCTCTTGTTTACCACAACTGAAATCACAGCCTTAGACAGATGTGATGTTGCATGGTAATTGCTATTGTTTTTAATAATACTCTAGGAATAGGGCTTTTTTTTTTCCTACTCAGTTGAGCTCTGGGTCAAGTCAAGTAGCCACAACATCTTGCAAATGGAGTTTAGACGTGATGTTGCATGGTAATTGCTATTGTTTTTAATAATACTCTAGGAATAGGGCTTTTTTTTTCCTACTCAGTTGAGCTCTGGGTCAAGTCAAGTAGCCACAACATCTTGCAAATGGAGTTTAGACAAAATATTGGCTATTATTAAGAGATGGAGCTTATAACTGAGTGCCAAAAGAGGTAACTACTTTCTACTGACTGTGAGACTGCTGGGTTTTCAGAACTATGGCACCATGATAGGTAGAAGGAGGAGTGGGAGATGGGATGAAAACAGCACCAAGTTGAAATGCCACAAATGCCATCTTTTCAGAAGTTCAGTAATTTTTCTTGAATAGATGACTTTCCGGTTCATTCTCTTTCTTTGGTTAATTTCCAGAGTTCTGAAAAGGTTAATTTTAGTTGTTTACCAGTACTTGAATCATTTTTCTGGGAAAACAATTCACTCAAGTCCTCACACTGCCATTCTGAAGCCAATCTCCTCTGTTGTACTTTTTAGTGTTACTGCTCAATGTTAGCAGAAAATCACAATTAATCATGATTTAGATAAAAGAAAATGTACTTCTGGTTTTTGGTTTTTGCTTCAGGCAAAATCTGTGCAACTTTTTGTTTATGTTAGAAAAACAGAAAACAGAATAAGAAATACTAATTTTTAAAATTTCTTACTAATATTATTTTTGATTGACAAGTTATAATTATGTACATGTATTAGTGCAATGCGATGTTTTAATGAGTCTACAATGTGGAATGATTAAATCAAGCAAATTACTATATCCATGACCTTGTTTAGCTAATAATAATGTATTGTATATTTCAGGAAATATTATTTAAATCTATAAAGGAAAGACTCAGATTTATTGTGGAGCTGATAGTTGGTTATAAAACAAAACCTCAAGGTTATCAAAGTTAAAAGTTAACTTATGAGAAGATATAAATATTGTATTTTCAAAAGTGTACATTTGCTCTCTTTTCTGCCTGTGTATGAAATACTCTTTGTAGTCTTTCCTGACTTTATCTGGTTAATTCCTGTGCTCCAAGAATAGTAAATTAAACTCTCCTGCTATATAAAACTGCAAATACAGACTTTGACAACAAGAAGTGATCATTCTAATGTCAATGTGTGACCAAAAGAGAGAGAGAGAGAGAGAGAGAGAGAGAGAGAGAGGTGCATAAGAAAGGATCATTTGAACTTGAAAATTATGAGAAAATAAATCTGCCTAGAAATTAAATAGAGCCTACTTTTGCCCACAAAGTTTAAAGTGGTGTTTAAAGTTCTTTGCGAATTATAATTTGAAATTAATATCACCTTGATGCTATTTGCAGGTTAATATAGGATTGTACTTATGCAGTCTTAACTATACTTAAACCTAAGTGTGACAATTTATATACTGTTCTCATCCCATATTGTGGTTTCAATCATCATTAACATTTTCTGCTCTATTTGCAATGTATTGAAGTAAAAAATATTTCCACATATGTTTATAGAAATAATAGTTCTTTACACATTTTATTTTCTCAATTAGTGGCAGATTAACAAAATTATGTAGACTCCTTCAGACTATTCAGTTATGGCTCTGATAATCAGAGCATGGAACTTTCTTCATTTTTGTTAACATTCTTTTGAGGGTACCAAGCAAAATTCCATAATTACTTTCCTAATGGCCCTTTGTAAACATAATTTGGTCACAAATATCTAACTAACATATGGTAGAATTTCTTGAGTCTGTTTGATTCTCTCTTTCTGGAAGGTTACCTAACACTTGGCCTCTATTGTGCCCACACATATCCAAAATAACTGAATCCACAAATGAATGGTAGAGACCATGGATGTTTTGTTTATCAGTGAATCTTACCATCTCAGCACAACAATTAATAATGATTTCAATTATCACAATACATATGGTTATTTTATACTTATTTTCCAGATGATGTTATATAATTTCTCCTATGTATATAATCTTAATTATCATCAGAACCCCATAAAGTTGGTTAAACTTTTCTTGAAATAAAAAGAAAAGTACTAACTCAGGGTCTGAAAATAAGCTCTAGAGCATGAAATATAAGGGCACTGAAGTAGAAAACTAATTTTCTATAGCACTAATATAATAGGAACTAACCATATATGTGTATGTATTTTTCTGTTTGTATCTGGTATTTATATATTTCTATGGGTAAACATCTGAAATAGAAATATAATAGTAGATATTTTGTCAGATTTGTTCACTGCTGTGTTGTTCCCAGAGGTTAGAAGAGGCTTTGAGATTCCATGATTGAACAAAAAATAACCCTAAGACAGGCATTCCTGAAGTTGCTCACCTCTTATTTTCATTTTTTCCAGAACTTAGCACAAAGTTAATCTTTTCAAATTGCCAGACCAGAAGTATTTTGGCAAGTGTCTGAGTGTGAGCTAACAGTACTTTAGCACAAAACTGAAGGATATCCTGAGGCCAAAGGATGAAGAATCTTTTCAAATTGCCAGACCAGAAGTATTTTGGCAAGTGTCTGAGTGTGAGCTAACAGTATTTTAGCACAAAACTGAAGGATATCCTGAGGCCAAAGGATGAAGCTGGGTATGGGGGACAGGGTAGGGAGAGGGCAGGACAGGACAGGCTTACGTGGAGCTATACCAAAGGGAGAAAGACTATGGAAGTGCAAGATTTTCAGGCAGTCCACAGCCTCCTGTTGCTCATCTTTGGAGTTAACAGTGTCACTCACCTTATCTTATAAGCATAGCTTTCTGTCCCTGTCCCTTCCTCAGTTGCTAAGCAACTTGCGCAGAAGAAAAATTATAGCTATTGAAGCTGGAGCTCTGAAGGCCATGAGGACGGAGTGAATTCTGACCAGCATTTATCAGAAAGCATACTAAATATATTATAAAATATTTGCATCTTAAAATGTATGACTATTTCCAAGATCCTAAAATGTTTTTTCAAGTATGTATAGTGAATGTTTGATGATTTTCTCTACCTAGCATTCAGCTGCCGTTCACATTTAAGGTTTTTTCATTGTGAGTACCATTAGTGGTCGTGGGGTAATTCATCTCCCACTAAGAAAGCTGTGCAGATTCCTGGGAGCACCGAGGTATCATCTAGTCTCCACAGATCAAGATACTCCCCAAAGGGCTATGAACGTTTCTAGATGGGGAAAGACGAAGGATACATTCACTGAAGCAGTAGGAATGTACTATACCAAATGACTTCCTGAAGCAGAGGCAGCATTCCAGATAGACTGTCTTTCCTGAGTGTTCTTTTCTGTTTTTTCCCACTTTAAGAGCACATCAGCTGTGGCCAATATTCCAAGTCTACTCCAGCCTCTCTTTAACTCCTATGTTTCTAAAGTATTCATTTTCTGCCTACGTTTGTCAGTGTCCTTTTCTGTTGATTAAACATTTAATGCTTTCTTTCTTCTTCTTCTTTCTTTCTTTTTTTTTTTTTTTTGTCGTTTTTGTGACTGGTAAGGGGATGGCAACCCTTGGCTTGATGTCGTCTGCACCACACTCAGCCAGTGAGCGCACCGGCCATCCCTATATAGGATCTGAACCCACAGCAGGAGCACCACTGCGCTCTCAGCGCCGCACTCTCCCGAGTGCGCCACGGGGTCAGCCCCTTTAATGCTTTCTGATATGTGAGAACAAACTAGATGTCATGTAGTGGAGGAAAAAGTAAATATTTTCAGTCAAATAATTATGACAGACAAGAAGTTTTACCATTATATTGGTTAGCAAATCACCTCTAACAGGTGGTCTATCCTGGAGAATGTTCCATATGCTGAAGAGAAGATAGTGTATTCTGTTATTGTTGGATGAAATGTTCTGTAATTGTCTACCAAACTTAGACAAGTTTTTCTTCATATGCCTTTGTTTA
>NW_007737948.1:2024-8767 GCF_000696425.1 Galeopterus variegatus | reverse complement strand
CTTTGTTTATCTTAAAGACTGGCATAGGATGGAGCATTAGAGATCATATGCCATAACTTGGTATTTTATTTCTTTTTATATTTTCAGGTAATTTGATGTTTCACATTTTTTGTCTTAAATTATGCTGAAGTTTTTTTCTGTAGTTTTCTTTTTCTTTTCTTGTTGTTCTATATTTCTAAAGAAAATAATTGGAGGCAGAGTTCAAGGCAGTCATCATTGTCCTCAGCTACCTTGAAGTCCTGATATAATAACTGTTTATATTTGGATGCTTAAAAAAATCAAAATTTATTAAAGAAAATAACTTAGAAATCTAAGAATAACTAAAATGGGGGATGAAACTACTTGTTAAAGAGAAGTAGTAGTATTTCTAACATTGTTGCATAACTTCAATTTTTGTTAGTGTTAGAATGTTTTAAACACTTTCCAAACACAGTAAGAATCCTGTAAACCTTTCAAATATTTATGAAAGTTTTTCTGTTTGAGGATACTTAACAGAGGCAGCTGGAGGAAACTCTGTCAAAGCTAATATCTTTATTAAAAAGCAACCACAATAGATCAGCTGTATTAGAATGCCCCCAAACTGAACATGCAATGTTTAGTTTCCTTACAACTAAGTCCCACACTAATAAATTAACTACAAGTTGCAGGTTGTGTGAGTTAAAACTGAAACAGGCAGCTACTTCAATTCTGGAATAGAAAAAGGCCACAAAACAGCAATGATCATTTAGAAATGCCATTAGCCATTTGCCCACTCAAAAGATTTTAACTCCAATGGGATAAATGACATTCTACTGACTTGATTGTGTACAGTGCCTATTAAATTATTCAAATAAAATTCAATCTCATCCCTAGACTGTGGCATTTGATATAGTTTTAAAAGTAGACACCAGGGAAATAGGTAAGGGAAAACATGGAAATAAGGTATGTTCAATATAAACATAGATTGATGGGTCATTTATTCTGAAAAGCTCCAGTCATTCGGTTATAACTTGTAAATTATGGCTATACACACTCTTTTGTTCTCTTTGCAAGAGTATAAAAATTTCCTCCAAAAGTCTAGACTTAAATCATTTAAGTTACTGTGACCATTTCTTATGCTAGGCATGTGAAAGTCAGATACAAAGATAAATAACAATGACTTATTACCCATCTTCTTTGATGGAGTTTGGATGTATTGTCCTCCCAGAACTCATGTGGAAATTTGATCCCCAATATGACAGTGTTGGAAACTGATTAAGTCATGGGGGTGGATCCCTCACAAATGGATTAATGCTCTCCCTAAGTAGGAGGATTAATGAGTGAGTTCTCGCTCTATTAGTTCCCACGAGAGCTGGTTCTTTAAAAGACCCTGGCATCTCCTCTCTCTCTCTTGCTTATTCTCACTGTATGATCTGCTTGTACCCACTGGCTGCTGCCACCTTCCATCATGAGTAGAAGCAGCCTGCGGCCTGTGCCAGATGCAGCTGTCCCAGAATCGTAAGCTAAATAAGCCTCTGTTCTTTATAAATTACCCAGTCTCAGGTATTCTGTTATAGCGACACAAAACGGACTAATACATTTTTTAAGAAGGAATTCTATGTGGTATGAGCATGAGTCCCACCTTCAAGAATTTTGGTAGTATGGGCACAGGCTTATGTACTAGGCAGAATAGGAAAAGTATAGCAATGTTGATAAATATAGAAACACAAAGGAATGGTAGAGTAATATTACATAGAGTGATGGCCTTTATGGAGAAAGTGTACTTGAGATGGACACTCAAGTATGCTCGTAAATTTTTAATGGATTTGAAAATGGGGAAAGGCCCTGAATTAACCTTTTTTCAGGGAAGTCTTACAAATGACTCCAGGTATATGGGAAGATGCTCAACAACATTCATCATCAGGGAAATGCAAATCAAAGTCAAAGTGAGATACCACCTTACACCTGTTAGAATGACTATTATCAAAAGGTCAAAAGATAGCAAGTGTTGCTTAAGATATTGCCCTGCACATTGTTGGTGGGAATGTAAATTGGCATAGACATGAAGGAAAACAGCATGAAGGTTTGCCAAAATATTGAAAATAGAAATATCATATGGTCCAGCAATCCCACTTAAGATATTGCCCTGCACATTGTTGGTGGGAATGTAAATTGGCATAGACATGAAGGAAAAAAGCATGAAGGTTTGCCAAAATATTGAAAACAGAAATATCATATGGTCCAGCAATCCCTCTTCTAGTTTATATCTGAAGAAAATAAAATCACTATCTTACAGAGATATCTGCACTCCCATGTTTGTTGCAACATGATTTACAATAGCCAAATATGAAAACAACCTCAGTGTGCATTGGCATATAAATGGGTAAAGAAAATGTAGTATATATACACAATGGAATACCATTTAGCTATAAGAAAAGAAGGAAATCCTGTCATTTGCAAGAACATAGATGAAGCTTGAGGACATTATGCTAAATGAAACAATCCAGACAAAGACAAGTATATTATTACCTCACTTATTAGTGAAATCTGAAAAAAAGTCAAACTCATGGTATCAGAGAGTGCAATCATGGTTACCAGGGGTTAGGGGTAGTGAAAAGGGGGAGATATTGGTCAAAGGGTACAAACTTTTAGTTAAAAGATGATTAAATACTGGGGAACTAATGTACAGCATGTAGCCATAGTTAGTAATAATATACTGTATACTTGAAAAGGTAACTATGTGAGGTGATGGATGTACTAAATCATCTTACAGAGTAGACATATGAGGGTACTTTCAAAATTTCATGGAAGGATTCATATTATGTTTTAATTCTATTTTTTCATGAACTTTTGGAAGTACCCCCATATATCAAAATATCACATTCTACACTGAAAATATTTACAATTTTTACTTGTAAATCACACATCAATAACAATGATAAAAAGGAGAAAAAAGAGAAAAATGTCCTTATATCCTTACATCTTGCTCTGTGCTTCTAAATTCCATTCTGTTTATTATTTCAATGTCATTTTGAATTCTAGTACTGTTGCTAAGAGTGATAATTATAACTCTTAAATTACTGTTGGTTTATTTAATAAGTGTATAATCTATTTTCTATCTGGTTAAGTTGAAAATATTAAATGGTACTAGATTCCAAACTGATCTCTCAGAAAATCTTAATTTATTAAACTATAAAATTTAAATATAATTATTTGTTGATTTATATTTGAATGAAACACCACAATTGTGTACCTTTATTATGACCTCCATTCCTAGTTTATATTTACTCAGGTTATGTATGAGAAGGAATATTACAAGAGATGATAAACTTTACTAGTGAATAAAAAAAATGGGTAAATATTTAAAGAGGAGAGACCTGTGTGAGGTAGTATCATAAAGATGAGATAGCATCAGCGAATTCTCACAAAGAGGAAATTATTAAATCATAGTGATTAGGTTGAAATGAATAAAGTGTCAAAGGTTTCTTGTCATTGTGGAGGTTTACATATTTATGAAGCAGGTGCTTTTTGTGGCTTGCATCTGTCCCCTGGGCTGCAGCTGTGGTGGACAGAGCCCATGCATACTGTAGGCAACAACTCAATAGCAAGAAAACAAATGATCCAATTAAAAAAATGGGTAAAGGACCTGAATAGACATTTCACAAAGGAAGACATACAAATGGCCAACAAGTATATGAAAAAAATGCTCAATATCATCAGATAAATGCAAATTAAAACCATATGAGATATCATCTCACACCTGTTGGGATAGCTATTATCAAAAAGATGAAGGATAACAAGTGCTGGCGACGATGTGGAAAAAAGGAAACGCTATATACTGCTGGTGGAAATGTAAATTAGTACAGTTATTATGAAAACAATATGAAAAATTCTCAATAAATTAAAAATAGGACTGCCATATGATACAGCAATTCAATGACTGAGTATATATCAGTAAGAATAAAATCAGTATGTTGAAGTGATATTTTCACTCCCATGTTCATTGCAGTATTATTCGCAATAGTCAAGATACGGAACCAACATGTATCCATCAGTGGATGAATGAATAAAGAAAATGTGGTATAATGGAATAATATTCAGCCTTAAAAAAAAAAGAAAAGAAAAAGAAAAAGAAAGTCATGTCATTTGTGGCAACACAGATGAACCTGGAGGATATTATGTTAAGTGAAATAAGCCAGGCACAGAAAGACAAATACTGCATGACGTCACTTATATGTGGACACCAAAAAAGTTGAACTCAGAAATGAGAAGTAGAATGATGGTTAACAGGGACCAGGGGTTGGGGGTGAGCTGCAGAGATTTTGATCAAAGGATACAAAATTTCAGTTATATAAGAGGAATAAGTTTAAGAGATCTGTTTTGCAACATGGTGACTATAGTTAATAACAATGTATTGTATTATAGAAAATTGCTGACAGAGTAGATATTTAATCATTTTCAACACAAAAACTGATAGCTATATGAGGTAATGCACATGTTAATTAGCTTNCAGGTTATGTATGAGAAGGAATATTACAAGAGATGATAAACTTTACTAGTGAATAAAAAAATGGGTAAATATTTAAAGAGGAGAGACCTGTGTGAGGTAGTATCATAAAGATGAGATAGCATCAGCAAATTCTCACAAAGAGGAAATTATTAAATAATAGTGATTAGGTTGAAATGAATAAAGTGTCAAAGGTTTCTTGTCATTGTGGAGGTTTACATATTTATGAAGCAGGTGCTTTTTGTGGCCTGCACCTGTCCCCTGGGCTGCAGCTGTGGTGGACAGAGCTCATGCATACTGTAGGCAAACAACTCAATAGCAAGAAAAAAAATGATCCAATTAAAAAATGGGTAAAGGACCTGAACAGACATTTCACAAAGGAAGACATACAAATGGCCAACAAGTATATGAAAAAAATGCTCAATATCATCAGATAAATGCAAATTAAAACCATATGAGATATCATCTCACACCTGTTGGGATAGCTATTATCAAAAAGATGAAAGATAACAAGTGCTGGTGATGATGTGGAAAAAAGGAAACGCTATATACTGCTGGTAGAAATGTAAATTAGTACAGTTATTATGAAAAAATATGAAAAATTCTCAATAAATTAAAAATAGGATGGCCATATGATACAGCAATTCAATGACTGAGTATATATCAGTAAGAATAAAATCAGTATGTTGAAGTGATATTTTCACTCCCATGTTCATTGCAGTATTATTCACAATAGTCAAGATATGGAACCAACATGTGTCCATCAGTGGATGAATGAATAAAGAAAATGTGGTATAATGGAATAATATTCAGCCTTACAAAAAAAAGAAAAGAAAAAGAAAAAGAAAGTCATGTCATTTGTGGCAACACAGATGACCCTGGAGGATATTATGTTAAGTGAAATAAGCCAGGCACAGAAAGACAAATACTGCATGACGTCTCTTATATGTGGACACCAAAAAAGTTGAACTCAGAAATGAGAAGTAGAATGATGGTTAACAGGGACCAGGGTTTGGGGGTGAGCTGCAGAGATTTTGATCAAAGGATACAAAATTTCAGTTATATAAGAGGAATAAGTTTAAGAGATCTGTTTTACAACATGGTGACTATAGTTAATAACAATGTATTGTATTATAGAAAATTGCTGACAGAGTAGATATTAATCATTTTCAACACAAAAACTGATAGCTATATGAGGTAATGCACATGTTAATTAGCTTGATTTACCCATTTCACAATGTATGCATATTTCGAAACATCAGGTTATACGTGATACATATATACAGTTTTTGTCAATTAAAAAGAAAGAAAGAAAGANAAGGAAGGAAGGAAGGAAGGAAGGAAGGAAGGAAGGAAGGAAGGAAGGAAGGAAAAGGAATATAAACATTTCTTTTTCAAATTAAAAGATTGATAAATTTTTTAATGCATTTATGGATTTTAAAACAAGGTCCTTTGACATTCTTCTAAAATATCTGTATACTCTCTCAGACTGTCACACTGATAAATAGCTGAGGAGTTAGAGGAAGTATGGTTGATCCAAATTTTTTTATGTTTTATTACAGGAACATCTGTTATTCCATCACATATAAGAAACTTTGTCCCCCAAATCGACTTCTTTCTTTCGTTTTAAAAGTGTTTAGTGTTCCTGGTCCCACAAGGACATTTCTAAAATAGATAATATGATCATGCATGCAAATTTCTTTACTGTCTCTCTCTAGTTTGTCAATAATTATTTTGGCATTTCCCAGGAGTATATAGCAGGGAGCCTAACATTGCCCATCAGCTCTGCAGTGGCCCCTTTAAACTTCCACTAAGACTTTTACTTTCCTTCAACAATTTTTTTTACCCTAAATTTGTTTTATTTTTAATTTCTCAGATATTGAGTCAGAACTTATGTCCACATGTTCTATAAAGTTCTCAGCATTTGAGTTGGAACCAGAGAGTCAAATACATACTCTCAGAACATTTTTCTTTAAAGATCATTAAAAGAACATACTGTGGCTGTAGCAACGAACCTATGTGCCAGCAGCACAGAATTTATCTTTCAATCATTCATTCATTTGGTCATTTATAAATGAACATATTCTGAGCCTAAGCTTTATTCATATCAGTAAAACTGCAAATATTTTTTAATGCTTATAGGCTTCAAAAAAGCTTTTCTATGTTCCTGATATTTTAGGAAGAACCCTTTCTCTCTCTCTCTCTCCACCTCCCTCCCCACCACACACACACACACACACACACACACACACACACACACACACACAAATACATACAT
>NW_007737948.1:0-727 GCF_000696425.1 Galeopterus variegatus | reverse complement strand
TTTTTAAAGATCATTAAAAGAACATACTGTGGCTGTCGCAACGAACCTATGTGCCAGCAGCACTGAATTTATCTTTCAATCATTCATTCATTTGGTCATTTATAAATGAACATATTCTGAGCCTAAGCTTTATTCATATCAGTAAAACTACAAATATTTTATAATGCTTATAGGCTTCAAAAAAGCTTTTCTATGTTCCTGAAATTTTAGGAAGAACCCTTTCTCTCTCTCTCTCTCTCCACCTCCCTCCCCACCACACAGACACACACACACACACACACGCACACACACACAAATATATACATATTAATATGAGGGTGCTTTAATATGAGTTTGTGGAAAAATAGAAATAAAAGATAATATGAGTCTTTCCATGAACTTTTTGAAGCACCCTCTCATGTGCATATTTTATGAAATAGGCACATATATAGGAGTACTTCAAAATGTTTGTAGAAAAATAGAATTTAAAAATAATACAAACCTTTTTAAGAACTTTTTTTTTTTCCTTTTTGTCTCTTTTTTACTGACGGGTAACAGGATCGCAACCCTCGGTGTTGCGCCCGCACCACGCTCAGCCAGTGAGCGGGAACCGGTCTCCACATGGGATCTGAACCCTCGGAGGGAGCGCCGCCACGCTCCCAAGCGGCGCACTCTCCAGTTTAAGAACTTTTTTTTTTTTTTCCTTTTTGTCTTTTTTCGTGTCTGGCAACGGATCACAACCCTCAGT
>NW_007737947.1:39613-48357 GCF_000696425.1 Galeopterus variegatus | reverse complement strand
ATTTAACACACACAGTCCTTTATCCCCATCCTCCTTGGGGCTGCCAGGTGCCCCATCCTCATGGGTTCCTCATCGTGCTGACTCTGATGGATCGAAGTCACAGCCCCGTGATGGGGGTCTGCGATTAGATGCCACAGGGAGAGATGGAGACTTGCAGGCAGGAGGAGAGAGGGGGCATCCGCTCCACACCTCAGGAGTGCAGGGAAGATCAACCAGAGCCTATTGGTTAGGTGCTTGGTTCCCTGGGGGGAAGCAGACCTGGGACTGAAACCCAGCCTTACCGATAGGAGTCAAGAAAAGTTAGAGGTAACCCCAGGAAATTCAAGGATGCCATGTGGCTAGAGTCAGTGTTAGCAGGAAGCATGGAGTTAATTGGTGGGGGGAGGGCCACCTCTCCCAGTTTCATTCTCCCATGAGGAGGAGAAGACATCACTTTAATAAGGCTGCCCTTGTTCCAAATCAATCCTGGCATTTCAAGAGGCAAGGGGGGAAACACAAGCGAGAAATTGGATTAACTCTTTGATGTAGGGAACTGTGCTGGCTGCCGCCGCAGCTGCAGGAGGCAGGGAAGGAACAAGGACTGAGCCTGCCACTGGCCACCCAGCCAGGGAGGCCCGGCCCCCACCCTCCTCAGGTCTCCTTCTGCTGGAGGGACCACAGGTGCCCAGGGGGCAGATAATAATAGAAGCCAAGGTCCTTACCACTGCAAGGCTGAGAGGTGTCCCCAGGCCTCCCCTGAGGTAGATGGTGAGCCCCAAAGACCCTGGGAGGTGAGGTGTTGGGGAGGGGGTAGAGGAGACTCCCAGCCCCCCAGGTCCATGCCCCATGGTTGCAGGTTCTGTAAGACACGACTAAAACAGCCTGTGAGTGGCTGCGAGTCAGAGGGCCTCGGTTTAAACCAAGACTGCCACTTCCTGCCTGATATGTCCCTGGGCAAGTTACTTAAACTTTCTGAACTTCAGGGCTCTCATCTGAAAATGGAGAGAGTGACACAGAGGGGATATGGCCCTTGTGAAGATTCCATGAGATGTCCTATGACAGCAGTTCTCAGGTGGTGCTAAAGCAACGGTGGGCGAAACTGCTGGTCCTTTAGCGTAACTCAAGGCAGTGGCACCAAACTCCTGTTCTTGGTATTTTTCCTCACCACACACGTGGTGACAGATAAATTAGTAAATAAAGGAATGCCAGTTTCACTTAAGAATGTCTTTTAATGAAGCAGCAAAGATTATAATGTTATTAAATATTTTTAAATATGTTTTTATTATAAAAAAATTGAGAGCATACAAAAAGGTATAAATAAGAAAGTAAAATTAATTTTAAAAAAAACAGGTAAATACCTAGAGAAATAAGAATATATTTCCCCACAAAAACTTATACATAAATATTCATAGCAGTTTAAACATAGTAGCCAAAAATTGGAAACACCCAAATGTCAGCAGGTATCTAGATAAGCACATTGTGGCATATTCACTCAGTGAAATACTGCTCCACAACAAAAAGAAACATGCAAGAGCATGAATGAATCTCAAAAACATTACGCTAAGTAAAAGAAACCAAATACGAAAGATGACATGCTGTATAATGCCATGTATGTGAAACTCCAGAAAAGGTAAATCTAATTCAGGGTGACAGAAAGCAGATCAGGGGCATCCTGGGCCGTAATGGTCAGGACTGGCTGGGAAGGGCTACAAGTAAGCTTTTGGGGTGATGGAATCGTCCTACATCTTATTATAGTGAAGGTTACTGAGATGTATATGAGTACCTTTGTCAAAATTCTTTGAAATGTACATAAAATTGGTGCATTTTATTACATGCAGACAATAAAATGTTATTAAGTCTTGACTCCGGGGTGCACATCTTCTTACTATTCTCTGTGATAAAATGAGAAGCACCCATAAAACGCTTCTGCCACAAGCCGAGACACAACGATTTCTCCAAAACGAACACACACCACTAACCCCCATGCCTCTGTTTGAGTTACAAGCTGAACTTGCCACTTTATTCATGGAACACCATTTTTACTTGAAAGAATGACTGACAAACTATAGTTATTCAGACTTGGGGGTTGGGCCAGCATTTTTGCAAAAATGAATGAAGTAAGTCTGTCACTTCAAGAAAAACCACAGACAGTATTTGTCTCCAATGCTAAAATTCAAGGATTTAAGCAAACATTATAATTTTGGAAAAGTCACATCCATTACCATGAAAAAGACTTTTCTGATAAGATCAGTGGGAATATTGGCAAGACGTGACTTGCTAATGTTAAATAAAATTTGTCAATATTTGGAAGATATGCACAACTCAGCAAACCAATATCTTTCAATGATAAATGTGTAATTATACAAAACCATTTACAGAGCTAAAAGATCCATTCCAAGCACAAGGGTTTAGATTCCACGTTGCGACGAACCTTTAAGAAACTAACACTTATTGAGGGTTGATGTCATATCCAAGAAGATTATCCAGAAGGATCTGAAAGCCTTTATTAAATAGTACTTCTCCCCTTTCCAGCTACATATCTGTGCGAGGTTGGATTTTCTTTCATACTTCAATCAAAGTAACATTGTGACAGATTAAACACAGAAGTTGATATGAGAACCCAGAGATTTGCAAAGATGTAAACCAAGGCCTTTTTACTTCGTACTAGATATTCTTACTAGCTAAAATGTCTGATATATATATATATTTTTTTTAAGGCCTTTTTACTTCGTACTAGATATTCTTACTAGCTAAAATGTCTGATATATATATATATATATATATATATATATATGGTTTTTTTTTGTCTTGGAAAATATGGTTACTTTTACTACAATATGTTGTGTTAACATGTAATAAGTTTATTGTTTTTAAACAAATAATTTAGAAATTTCTCAGTTTTAATTTCTAATATGATATATATTGATAAATATAACCCACATGAGCAAATGCTCTTGGAGAATCCTCAATAATTGGGTCTTGGGACCAAAAAGTTTGAGAATCACTGTCCAAGGTAAAGCCTGGCCCGGAGCTGGGCACACAGTAAGTGCCAGGTAACAGCTGCTTGCTCCTCCAGAGCTCCAGGCTTCCCAGGATTTGGTACCAAGGTCAGAACTTGGGGGTATTCCTTGTGTCTCAGACGGCCAGGGTCAGCCTGGCAGCCTTGCTGGGCAGCCTGCATGGAGCAAAGCAGCCCAGAGACGCACGGTCAGGGTGGAGAGAGCCTCAGTAGCACCTGGCTCACTGGTTTCCAGGAGGCCTCTGGGGATGAGACTCCTTCCAGAGCTGCCTGGGGAGGGGAGCTGTTCTTGGAGTTAGGAGAAAGGGGTATCCAGGGAGAGTCCCTCCTACCTCCCTGACCCTGCCTTCACCAGAGCAACTCTGCCATTATTTGTCTTCCATATTGGGGTTCACTTAAGCTTCATTTTAAAGAAAGGTATTTGAAGGCTTTAAAAAGATTTACAGACTTTGTAGTCTGAGGCTTTCTTTTAAAGACAAGGCCCAGAGAGGGAAAGTGACTCTCAAAGACTACATAGCAATCAATCAGCTCAACAGTGATCAAGGTGAAACCAACACATTAATACCATCGGATGTTGCTAGAGAGCCCAGTATCTGTGCAGTGGGAACTCAGCAAATGCTCATAAAATGGACCAAAATGCTTCCTTGTATGTTATCTCATTTTATCTTTATAACAAGCCTGAGCTTTATTGAGGGATAATTTATAGGTCATAATATTCACCTGTTTTAAGCATATAATTCAGAGGTTTTTAGGAAATTCACAGCATTGTACAACTATCACTACAATCCAGTTTTAGAGCATGTGATATTTCACCTGCATCTGTAGACGCAAATAGTGAGTCTCAGAAAGGTGAAGTGAATGTCCCCAAGTCACACTGCTAGTGGGTGGCAGAATCAACATCTAGATCCCAGTTTGTCTGCGCCCCGATGCCACCCCCCGCCATGCTGCACACTGCAGAGAAGGGGATTAGGTGGTCCATTCTTTGGAGACCATGGACAAATGCTCCACCACAGGCTGGTGTTCACAGGACTTTTTTTTTTTTTTTTCCTTTTTGTCTTTTTTCGTGACCGGTAACGGGATCGCAACCCTCGGTGTCGCGCCCGCACCACGCTCAACCAGTGAGTGGACCGGTCTCTATATGGGATCTGAACCCTCGGCGGGAGTGTGGCCACGCTCTACCGAGTGTGCCACCGGGCCGGCCCCACAGGACCACCGCGCTCAACCAGTGAGTGGACCGGTCTCTACATGGGATCCGAACCCTCGGCGGGAGTGTGGCCACGCTCTACCGAGTGCGCCACCGGGCCGGCCCCACAGGACTTTTAGCGTTGCTCACGTTGGTCCAATCTGGGCACTGGCCCTGTCTGCACAGCTCTGTGGCAGCCCTCCTCAGAAGTAAGACTGCACAACTGAGGAACCTGCAGTGCTTCCCTTTGCCTGTCCTTTACAGGGGACCTGAGGCTCCTTATTGAGCACATCTTCTAAGGGTCACCAGCTGGGAAGTAAAATCTTCAGGAAGCAAAATCAGTCCGTAACACTGGCACCCCCGCTGGTGAAGACGTCCTTCCTTGTGTCTAGCCTCATTCTTCCTCCCACGTCCTCTTTCTACACATCCTTCCCCTCCTCCTGCCTGGTGAGTCTGGGGGTCAAGGCACGCAGTTCAGAGGCTTCGGAGAAGAGTTGAGATCAGATGCAGAGTTATGGACTATGTCCGCCTGGACAACTGCCCGTTGTTATTAAGATTTAGCACGCTGGTCTCCAAGGAGATGATTGCCCTCCCCACAAGAAGACCAGGCAGTCTTCATGTCTCTTCTGTGGCTTTCGTGGTTCCAGCACTGAGAGAATGTGTCAGTTCATCCTGGAAGGGCAAGTGGAGGGAGGGCAGGGAGGATCTGGAGGACGGTGGAAGAGCCACCTTCAGACCAGGTCAGGTGTCTGCTCAGGCACATCTGGCCTAACAGGGAGCACACGTCTCTTGCTCTTCGGTGGGCACGGGGCTGGGTAATTGATTGCCCTGGCACCAGCTCCTTTCCCAGCTTGTCCACCCTTGGCTGCTCTGGTCCCGTGAGCAGTCTGAACCTTCTGTGGTGGGAGGAAGGGGGTGGAGGTAAGACCCTGGACACTGTCCTGTGGGGGTGATCCAGCTAAAGCAGGAGATGAGTCCCTGATCCTTTGTTCCTCCAGCACCCCCCAGTGTGTTTCCTTTTCCTCTGGCAGCTATCTGGCAAGGGAGAACTTAATAGTGAATTGGTTTTTTGTGTTCCCCTTTTAATTAATTAATTAATTAATTTTTATTGTAACATAGTTGATTTTACATATCTGTGGGGTACAAAGTAGAATATCAATATCTCTGTGTGATGCGTGATGCTCAAAATAGTGAATTTGGAAGTGCTCTGAGACAGGGTGTGGCAGCCTCCGTAGGGCAGGCTTTTTTAATTTTTAGGGTTTTTTTTTCCAGCTTTATTGAGGTTTAATTGACAAATAAAAGTTGCATATATTCAAGATGTACAATGTAATGATTTGATATATGTATACATTGTATAATGATCACCACAACAAATTTATCAGCACGTTCATCAGCATACACAGTTACCTTTTGTGTGTGTGCTTGGGACACCTAGGACAGGTTGGTAGCCCCAGAACTCTCAGTTCTGGGACACAGAGTTTTGGTCCTTTTTCTCTCCAAAATAAACTAGACAGATTCCTAAAACAGCCCCTCCCAGAGTCTCGCCCATTGCCTGACATTCAGAGAGAATTTTCTTCTTATTTGGGGTTCATGGCACCTCAAGGCATCTGGCTCAGAATGGGCAAGATTCACCACTCTGCGCAAACACACACGGATGCAAACAGACCACACACACAGCTCTTGGCAGCTTGCCCATGGGCGGTGATGCCTCCCTCTCACATTCCTTGGAAATTGAGAATGAAATTGAACCCGATGCCTTATCTCTAGGTGGAAGAGACTGTTCTGGTGACACTGGCCTTCTTATCCAGTCCACACGCCACTTCCAGCTGGGCTCATAACTGCTCTGGGTGGGGTCCTAGGCTGGAGTCTGCCTCAGGTGCAGTTGTGTGCTCTGCTTGCAGTCTGTGGACTTGTAGTTTCCCCCCAAAACAATTGCTGCCTCCTAGACCCCATGGCAGCTGCCATGTGGCATTAAGAACTAATGCTCTCAGTGAAACTTGCTTGGCTGTGGCTGTTAGCACAGCACTTTCTGAGAACAGCATTGATTGGGGCTGTGGTCCTCAGAAGCAGGGGGCTTGGTGGGGAGGTGAATGAGACAGTGTATCTGGGACCAAAGCTTGGGGCTCCAGTCACTCCCCTAGTGACAGAGGTGGTGGGGGAGAGGTTGAGGGGGAAGAAAAGTATGTAAGAAAGCATGTAGACTCACTAGATCCTCTCACCAGCGTGAAGGGCTCACCTGATCCCCCTGCTTTGAGTATACCCCCTAGAGATAAGATGCCTTTTTGTGTCCAAAGTTCTCTAGAGAAGGAAAGTTCATGACATTACCTGTTCTCCCTTCTCAGTGTTCAGGCCAGGACAGAGTCTGGGACCCCAGGCCTTACAGCCTTGCACATATATGACACTAACGAGGCCCCCACATGCCTCAGGGCCACCCTTCCATAGACACCCACTCATTCATTCATTCATTCATTCATTCAAGCAACAAGCATTCATTGAGCAAGCACTCTGCAGGCTGCAGTGATGACGAAGACAGAACAGACAGTTTCTGCCCTTTATAGTCTGAGGGAAGCAAGACATTAAACAAAAGAATCATACAATTGGCTGGCCAGTTAGCTCCATAGGTTAGAGCGCTTTTAACACCAAGGCCATGGGTTTGAGCACAAGAAATATTTACAGTAACATTTCTGATACACAGAAGTAAAGAGTAGCTATGAAACAATAAATAATGAGCATTAAAAAAATCACTTACTACTGTTTCCTTGGTAGGAGGAGGCTTGATGTGTTGACTGGGAATCAGAACAAATGTCAAAGTACCATGCATATCAGACTGTAATAGAAAGATTAGGTTATTTTTAAAATCTGTATTTATGAAAATAATTCCATGATCCTATGGTCAAAACTCCCAAAACTGGACTATTTCAGAACCCCTCATAGACTTTTAAAATATCAGTAAAGAAGCTGGCCAGTTAGCTCAGTTGGTTAGAATGTGGTGCTGATGACACCAAAGTCCAGGGTTTGATTCCTGTAATGGCCAGTCATAAAAAAAAAAAAAAAAAAAAGAATAAAAAGAAAAAAAGGGAAAGAAAAGGAAAAAGAATCACATAATTGACTATATAATTATAATTGTGATTGGCATGAAGTAAAAAGTGCTTGGTGCTCTGAGGGTTTAAATGGGAGCCTAGCAGGGTGGGAGTGGTGGGCGCATGGCCACCACTGTTCAGGGGCTACGTGGGGCTACAGTATTCCTAGGCCTTCTCATGGGATGTCGGGTTCACCCCCTGGCACTGCCAGGATTGTGTGTGCCTTGTACATACGTATAACCCCAGGCCTGGCAGGGTGGAGTCTGTCGGAAGAATTCTGAGCTGGGACACAGCATGTGGGTTGAAAAGGGGACTGGGATCTCTGGTTCTGCCTCTAGTTCCCCAGGTGACCTTGAGCTTGTCACTTCCCCCCTTTGCATCTGTTTGTTCCTCTGTAAAATGGGGAGATGCAACTGGAAACTCCCTGAAGTCCCTTCCCAGAAAAGCATCAGTGGTTTCCAAAGGCCAAACTCCAGTTCTTCCCCAGGAGACAGAAAAGAATTCAGGAACAGGACTGGAAATTCTCCTTGACCGCTCACTCCAGAGAGTGAGGGGACAGAGGCAGGAGAACAAGCCCGGAGTCTGGGAACCATGGACCTTTGGACGGAACTAGAGCAACGGTTGAATACTACAGCAATCAGAGTTTAGGTTAGATATCAGGCAGCACTTTCTTGCTTGTAGCACTGAGACATCTGGCAGGCAATCAAAGGGGTATAAGGGAGACAGTCATGTAGAAGTTCCAGAAAAGCCGAGAAAGAGCTTTTCAGAGGGAGGTGTTTTGCATGGAAGCAGGGGCAATAGATGACCTTACAAGGTCTCTTCCTCAGACAGGTCCATGAATCTCTTCTCCTCGTGCTGCCACTGGTGTCAGCTCCGTCTGGGTGTTTGTGAGAGGAAGACGTCAGGTCCTCTTGGAAATGAGTTTTTGAGCATAAACTATCCCCAATTCACATCTCTCGATGACACATGTGGCTAAGTGTGCAGTTGTCACACTCAATCAAATCGAGTTCAATTACACCTTTGCTCTCTTGTCCTGTTGTGATATAAATATGGCTTTTGAGAAGTGTATTAGTTGCTGGCAGCATGGGATATGGGGAGGCTGGGTTTGGGGGCTAAGGAAGGCCAGGGAGTTTCATCTTTCAGACCCAGAAATGAGGGCTGGAGATGGGCTCCTTGAGGGCGTGGGATCAGGCAGCCCATGAAGCCTTCTTCTCAGGGGGCCCTGGAGTAGTTATATCTCTAGACCAATGGGATAGATCAGATGCCCTCTCAAGGGTCCTTTGTGTCCTTGGACTTTTTATTTTTTTTTAATTTTTTTTCCTTTTTGTCTTTTTCCGTGTCCGGCAATGGATCACAACCCTCAGTGTCGCGCCCGTACCGGACTGGGACCAGCAACGGGATCGCAAGCCTCGGTGTTGCTCCCGCGCTTCGCTCAGCCAGTGAGCGGGAACCGGTCTGCATGTGGGATCCGAACCCTTGGCAG
>NW_007737947.1:17769-39603 GCF_000696425.1 Galeopterus variegatus | reverse complement strand
CCCGTGGCCCCGCCGTCGTGGGAGGGGAGGGGAGGGTCCACGAACTCTGGGAGCCCGAGACCCCGGAGCAGGGACACGGAGTACAGGGACTGCCTGGCAGTGATGGTCAAGAGGAGCCCGGACAGGACGCGAGAGGGGCGTGGGGTGCCCGTCGCCTCTTCCCAAACCTCATGACTCAGCACGACCGAGGACGTGCGTCCGGCCCCTGCCCCCGCGCCCCTCGCCCCCGCGCCCGCTGCCAGCCCGGGGAGCGCACACGGCCCCAGCCTCCTTTCCGGGCTCTTGCATTTACCTTTCCCACCTGGGGTCCCCTCTTCCCCTGCCTGCGTCCTCTCGGCGCTCTCAGGGCGCAGGGTTTTTATTGTTAACAGAAAAGAGGAGCTTTATCCTTTCTCCATCCCACTAACCCGGGTCCCCGCTCCTCCTTCCTCCTTCCCCTCTTTCATGTCCACATTCCACAGGTGCCTCCCGGACACCCCCAGCCCGTGGCGTGTGTGGGTCTCTCCCTCTGCAGCTCCCTCGGTTCCCTGTTGAGGTGGGGAGCAGGTGCGCTCGCCCCACCGCAGCAGACAGAAGGGAGCGCTAGGGCAGAGCAGGCACTGGCCAGGAGGGGGCCGCTGCAGGGGCAGAGACTGGCAGGGGCCAGGTGGGGCGAGTAGGACCAGGATGGAATGGGGTGGGCATGAGGACGATGAAATCCTCAGGATCTGGGGGCACCCGGGAAGCCAGGAAGGTGGACTGGGGTCTGACGTGGAGAGCCAGAGGGTACCCTTCCCCCGCCCCCGCCACTGCTGCTGCCCTGAGTGGGCCTCTCCCGCGTGTAACAGATTGTCCTCAATCCAATCTATCCTCTCTTGGTAACCTGGGCACTTCATCAGAGAGGGTGACAGTAAGGAGCAGGGCAGCCCTTGATCCTTCCAGACATCTCCCCTTGCTTAGATCAAATTCCAGCCTTTGGGCTGCTAGAAACATCTCTGTGACCAGAAGAGGTGCTGAAAAAAATAGCCATGCCCAGTGTCCGTAAGGCCTGGCCAGAGGGGCAGGTGGGTGGGGGCAGGGCGGCTCTGACGCAGTAAGACGTGCCTGGTGTCCTGGAGAGTTGTGGTGGCCTGGCAGGCACTGCACGCTGCAGCTTGTGTCACGGCCCCAGGGGTGAATCAGCATCAGGGGTCCACGCCAAACACACTGCAGCCTGGCCTAGGGAGTCCAGCCGCAGCCCTTCTTCTCCCCCCCATGGCCCTGAGGAAGGGCCAGTGCCAGCTGAACCCTGGCTCGTGGGCTTCCCTCCCTCCACGTGGCCTGCCTCTGCCCTGCTTGGCTCCCAGACAGATCCCTGGCCTCATCCTCTAGGACTCCCTGGGGAGCCTAGCTTTTCCTGGGGACCTCTTGGGCTTGATCCTCACCATCTCCCCTCCTCACCTTGCCCAGGGAGGAGCTGGGGAGTTTTGGAAAAGCTGAGGAGGGGAGGAAGAAGTAAGTTTCCAATTATAGTCTCAGGCAGCCGTGGAGCCCTGGAGGAAGAGAGACCAGACCACTCTGTTGTGAGCGGCTTTGTTTAGCAGTCCAGGAGCTTTTCCCAGGAAACATGGGGGTTTTTCGGGTGGGGGGGTTATATATACAAGTACATTTCACCTTTGGGGCCTGACATCCACAGAACAGGACAAGGGGAAGAGAAAGGTGTTAGCGTTTGTGCTCCTTTCTCTACGGAGGAGCATACAACTGGCTTCATCTTATGACTGGAGTTAGTTTTATTCCCCGGCAAAACATGTACTTTGCTGAGCACCTGGCAGGGCCAGCAAGACCCTTTGCAGAGCTGGGTCTGGTCTCTCCTGACCTCACACTGTAGCTGGGGCTTAATCTATTCCTTTCACCCTCAGGAAGCTTCCAGGTGGATGTGACAGGTCTGTTCCCAACACTGCAGAGACCTGGGGGTGGATGGGCTTCGGAGATGGCTGGAGAAGCCTCTTCCCTTTCCTCCCCAAGCCCTGGGGGCCAAGCCACCCCAATATTCCCCAGCCCCTAGGCAAGTCTGACCTTGAGTGGCCTCTTCTGCCTCTACCTAGACTTTGTCCTGTCTTGGCTGGGTCTCTTATCTCTTCCCCATCACGCTTGTACAGCCCTCTCAGGGGAGAGTAGATAGAGGGACAGCGAGTGGGCCTGAAGCAGGGGTACAGGAAGGACATTGAGGACAGAATGGGATGAGCAGAGGCTCAGTGGGCTGGAAGAATAGCTCATCAGTTCCTTTCCTGGACAGAAGCATGCTTGTGGGTGATCGAAGGCTGCGGATGAGTGGAAATGCCATTTCACTTGGCTTTGGGATTCGCTGTGTGGACTTTCCTGAGCTAGGGAGGTTCTAGCTGAAGCTGGATTTGCTTTTCATGAACCAGACATCACAGAAGTCCCAGGGAATGGAGACACTCTTAAAAAGAACTGAAATGGCAAGCCAGAGGGAGGAACAGAGGGCGTTTACTTGGTGCAGTGGTTAAAGTAGGAAGCAGCAAAGCATAGAGGCTGGGAGCAGACAAGCCTGGGTCCAAATCTCCAGGCCACTAATTACAAAGCGTGTGACTTCATTCAGTCATGCAACAAGGATTGTAGTAGCAAGCACCTACTATGTGCCACTGTTCTAGTCACTATGGATGGGACAGTGAACACAATGGACAAAAATCCCTGCCCTTGTGGATTTTGCATTCCAGTGGACCTAGGCAAGTTACTCGGGTGCTTGGAGCTTCAGTTTCCACATTTATTCAGCTATTACGTTTTGAGAGTCTGCTGTGTGCCGGAGCTGTGCCAGTCGATGCAGATTCAGGAGGGAGCAAAACAGACTGCCTCCTGCCCTCACGGCACTTATAATTTAGTGAATACCACACAATCAAACCAATAATTACATAAAGAGTTCATCTCAACTGTGACAAGTGCTGTGACGGTATACAGGATGCGTCTAAGGCATGTAATGGGGTGACCCGACCAAGTCTGAAGAGTTTTCTCTATCAGTGGAGGTAATGATACTTCCCTCACAGGGTAATATTAGATAAACAATAACTATTAATACTATCTTAAAAGTAGCCCATGGCCCACTGGGCAGATGCAATTTTAAATTCCCTATGTGAATAATCCCTACACAGGCAACGAGTGAATCGTTCATCCTCCTCTCAGTCAGAGAAGCCGGGATTCAGTCCTGAATTCTCACGGGGTCAGGAAGCCTGTGATGAATGACACAGTTTCACTGCAGTCAGGTCGTACAGCCTTCATCTAAGAGGCGGTGTAGTGACAGCAGCCAGATTGCCTGGGTTTGTCTGGGTTCCACCACTTGCTCTGACTTTGGGCAAGTTAATCAAATTCTGTCACTCAGTCTTGCCATCTGTAGATGGGAACTAAAATTCGTATCTATAACATAGGTTGGTTTTGGTGAGTATTAAATGAATTAATTCCTATGAAGTGTTTAGAACAGTGCCCAGCACATGGGAGTGTCGTGTAAGTGTTTTCCGTCATGTTCTTTTCCCACAAACAGGACTCTTTCTTGGGTTCTCTACCTGGAGGGAGTATTTTCCACCTCTGTTTTTCTTTACAACTCAAGGAAAGGAGCTGCTATAACGTGCTTGGTGGCCATTCCAGTGTTTCCTCCCCTAACTTTCAGGCAGTTCTTTATGCCTAACGAGCTGTTTCTTGCCAAAGCTTAATTTCCGAGAAGGATTTGTCCTGCAATCCTTCATTTTCATCCCTGCAACTGACAGTGCAAGGAACTGGCCAGGGTGATGGGTAAATTTGGATCAGGTCCAGAGGGACCTGACCAGTCATTGTGAGTCTGGACTGCAGGGGAGCACCTAGCTGCCAGCACCCTCCATACTTATCATGAGGCAAAGCCGCCGTGGGTCATACGTGCGGGGAGGACGCAGAACGCAGACCCTCCTCACACCCCGCACCTCCCACCTCCACAATAAAGCAGTTCAGAAAGGGCCGTCACATCTGTCATCATGGCAGTTGTCAGCTCCACCATCAGGTCGTGGAACAGCCATCACCATCCTGGTTTTACAATGATCAGGGAAGTGATGTGACTTGTTCAAAATCTCCATATCATAGGCACTTTGGAGGGCTTCCCGGGCCACTGTAGCGGTGGGTCAGAACTTCCCTTCCCTCCATATAGCCTCCCCTCCCCCAACCGTTCTTCCCAGCTGGAGAATGCGGTCAGGGTCCCGGGCATGAGGTCATTAAGTCTGGATGATTGAAATCAGGCAGCAGGCTTTTTAAAAATTAGATAGTGATCCCTCAGAGAAACTGAATCAGCTCTCCCTCCCTGGTGTTGTGTTTCGTTGGGCCTCTCCATAAGGGCTCTGGCATCTCCAGGAGCTCCTGCTCTGAAGGGGGTAGGCAGGAGCCATGGTGGGTCATGTCATCAGCACCCAAAGGCTCTGCAGTTTCCCAATTTGGTAATTAAATGGTTTCTCTGAAGCCCAGCAACTGTGTGTTTGTGCATGTGTGTACCTGTGTGTGCATGTGCATGCATGTGTGGAGGGGGCATGGGGATAGGCCAGTGTCTCAGTCCATTTTCTGTTGCTATAACTGAATACCTGAGACTGAGTAATATATACAGAAGAAATTCATTTCTTACAGTTCTGGGGGCTGGGACATCCAAGGTCAAGGGGCCACATCTGGTGAGGACATTCTTGTTGGTGGGGACTCTCTGCAAAGTCCCGAGGTGGCACAGGGCATCACACGGTGAGGAAGCTCACAAGAGAGAGCCAACCTGGCTTTTATAACATACCCACCCTTGTGATAATTAACCCACTCTTTCAATAACCCATTAATCCATGAATGAATTCATTCATTCATAAGAGCAGAGCCCTCATGACCCAAACACCTCCCAAAGGTCCTACCTCTTAAAGCTGCTGCTTTGGGGACCAAGTTTCCAATGCATGAACTTTTGGGGGACACATTCAAACCATAGCAGCCAAGGAGGGGGACTCCTTGCAAAGACAGAAGAAAGAGGAGATAGTTGGTGTCTTACTGCTCCTCTCCTTCAGAGAACCCAGGCTTGAGAAGTCAGATCCCCATGAGACTCAGCCCAAAAGTCAAGCCTCCTATGCAGGGGCTGCTGGAGTGCAAATGTGATCTCCATTCAAATGGACTGAGCATCCACTGTACACAAAGCACCAGGATGTAAAAGGAAACTCCACATAACCATATCTCCTACGTCAGCCTGGGAGCTCCCCAAGGGCATGGTATGGGGTTCCTTCTCCTCTCTTGAGTCTCCCCAACACCTAGAGTTGAGATGCAGCTGGGCGCATCACGATGGCTGTGCAGGGTGGCAGGGCTTCCAGATGCTCCTCAGACCTAGGATAGCTGCCTGCCAGGCGAGGTTTTCTTCAGTCCACGGAGCCTTCTTCACTTCTTCTCTTCCACCTGCAAAGAAGCTGAGAAACCTGAGGGCCTCATTACTGGGCAGTCTGGGACCAGGGGAGGACAGTGCTGGGCAGGGAGTCAGGGAGGTTCCCCTGAGGCATTTGTGAGGACCAGGTGCCCCTGAGTGGGCCAGGGAGCCCTCAGGTCATGGAGAACCCTGGCAGGACTTCCCATAATTGGGTTGATGTGTGGCTCCAGAATTTAGCAATTAGGGAATATTGCAATTAGAGGTGGAATTTACCCATTACTATTCCTTGCATCTTACTATCAAGTATATGTGGTTGTAATTATGAGCATGGCACTTGGGAGATGGGAAAATAGAATTGAATGTGGGAATGGCATGAGGGGTCTCTGACACTGAGGATGCACTTGACTGGGGGATCTTAACCCTTCCCATACCTAGGTACAGTGGACTGAGGGGATGGCCTGGAGGTGATGCAAGGTGGCCCAGCAGAGGCCACTGAGGCACAAGCACTGGGCTCCCCCTGGGCCTTCCATGTGCTTCTGCAGCTCAGGTGCAGATCGGAGGGAGGCTGCTTGGCAGGGGCTGGGGGAGAGGTGATGGCAGCCAGGAGGGAGAGGCTGCGGGGGAGAGGCGCTCTTCTCCCAGCTTCCTGCTCAGCTGTGGAGAAACAGAGAGCAGAGAGATACCACCAAGTGCAGTGGTGTGTACGCATGTGCGTGTGTGTGCATGTGTGCATGCATACATGTGACAGCGAGAGAGAGAAGAGGATACCTTGTACTTCATCCCCCCTCTTCCTTTCTCTGCCTTCTTTTTAATCCCCCTCCCTACTCCCACTCCCAGATTCAACTTCCTGTGAAATCAAATGGGGCAGGATTTGTTAGGGTAGGGCCAAGCCGGCTAGGGACACGCAAGTGGTCAGGGACCCCAGGGGTAGTGCCTGTTTGTCCCCTTCCAGAGCGAGCAAGGTCAGCCAGTGAGTGTTCTGAGCTCCCAGGACCCTCTGCAGAGAACCCCTGCTCTCTAAGGGCTGGTACATTTGAGAGAAATCCATTTTCCTCACCATCGATCCCAATCTGAAGTGATGACAATGGTCCCGATGTGTTGAGCACGTCCTTGCTGTTTCAAAACATGACTGGGAAGCAGCTTTTATGCCATTTATGGAAAGGAAGTCCTTTCTGATGTGTAACTTACTTCTGCGACACCTTAACTTCCTAGAGAGCAGGAGAGCTTGTGAGGCAGCCTGGAAGGGGCCCTGGAGAGGGGCTTGGGCTAAGGGTGGTGGAGGTTTCTGAAGAGCCTCCTGGTCTCTCCTCCTGTGTTTACTTGGAGAAAAACATATTTAACACACACAGTCCTTTATCCCCATCCTCCTTGGGGCTGCCAGGTGCCCCATCCTCATGGGTTCCTCATCGTGCTGACTCTGATGGATCGAAGTCACAGCCCCGTGATGGGGGTCTGCGATTAGATGCCACAGGGAGAGATGGAGACTTGCAGGCAGGAGGAGAGAGGGGGCATCCGCTCCACACCTCAGGAGTGCAGGGAAGATCAACCAGAGCCTATTGGTTAGGTGCTTGGTTCCCTGGGGGGAAGCAGACCTGGGACTGAAACCCAGCCTTACCGATAGGAGTCAAGAAAAGTTAGAGGTAACCCCAGGAAATTCAAGGATGCCATGTGGCTAGAGTCAGTGTTAGCAGGAAGCATGGAGTTAATTGGTGGGGGGAGGGCCACCTCTCCCAGTTTCATTCTCCCATGAGGAGGAGAAGACATCACTTTAATAAGGCTGCCCTTGTTCCAAATCAATCCTGGCATTTCAAGAGGCAAGGGGGGAAACACAAGCGAGAAATTGGATTAACTCTTTGATGTAGGGAACTGTGCTGGCTGCCGCCGCAGCTGCAGGAGGCAGGGAAGGAACAAGGACTGAGCCTGCCACTGGCCACCCAGCCAGGGAGGCCCGGCCCCCACCCTCCTCAGGTCTCCTTCTGCTGGAGGGACCACAGGTGCCCAGGGGGCAGATAATAATAGAAGCCAAGGTCCTTACCACTGCAAGGCTGAGAGGTGTCCCCAGGCCTCCCCTGAGGTAGATGGTGAGCCCCAAAGACCCTGGGAGGTGAGGTGTTGGGGAGGGGGTAGAGGAGACTCCCAGCCCCCCAGGTCCATGCCCCATGGTTGCAGGTTCTGTAAGACACGACTAAAACAGCCTGTGAGTGGCTGCGAGTCAGAGGGCCTCGGTTTAAACCAAGACTGCCACTTCCTGCCTGATATGTCCCTGGGCAAGTTACTTAAACTTTCTGAACTTCAGGGCTCTCATCTGAAAATGGAGAGAGTGACACAGAGGGGATATGGCCCTTGTGAAGATTCCATGAGATGTCCTATGACAGCAGTTCTCAGGTGGTGCTAAAGCAACGGTGGGCGAAACTGCTGGTCCTTTAGCGTAACTCAAGGCAGTGGCACCAAACTCCTGTTCTTGGTATTTTTCCTCACCACACACGTGGTGACAGATAAATTAGTAAATAAAGGAATGCCAGTTTCACTTAAGAATGTCTTTTAATGAAGCAGCAAAGATTATAATGTTATTAAATATTTTTAAATATGTTTTTATTATAAAAAAATTGAGAGCATACAAAAAGGTATAAATAAGAAAGTAAAATTAATTTTAAAAAAAACAGGTAAATACCTAGAGAAATAAGAATATATTTCCCCACAAAAACTTATACATAAATATTCATAGCAGTTTAAACATAGTAGCCAAAAATTGGAAACACCCAAATGTCAGCAGGTATCTAGATAAGCACATTGTGGCATATTCACTCAGTGAAATACTGCTCCACAACAAAAAGAAACATGCAAGAGCATGAATGAATCTCAAAAACATTACGCTAAGTAAAAGAAACCAAATACGAAAGATGACATGCTGTATAATGCCATGTATGTGAAACTCCAGAAAAGGTAAATCTAATTCAGGGTGACAGAAAGCAGATCAGGGGCATCCTGGGCCGTAATGGTCAGGACTGGCTGGGAAGGGCTACAAGTAAGCTTTTGGGGTGATGGAATCGTCCTACATCTTATTATAGTGAAGGTTACTGAGATGTATATGAGTACCTTTGTCAAAATTCTTTGAAATGTACATAAAATTGGTGCATTTTATTACATGCAGACAATAAAATGTTATTAAGTCTTGACTCCGGGGTGCACATCTTCTTACTATTCTCTGTGATAAAATGAGAAGCACCCATAAAACGCTTCTGCCACAAGCCGAGACACAACGATTTCTCCAAAACGAACACACACCACTAACCCCCATGCCTCTGTTTGAGTTACAAGCTGAACTTGCCACTTTATTCATGGAACACCATTTTTACTTGAAAGAATGACTGACAAACTATAGTTATTCAGACTTGGGGGTTGGGCCAGCATTTTTGCAAAAATGAATGAAGTAAGTCTGTCACTTCAAGAAAAACCACAGACAGTATTTGTCTCCAATGCTAAAATTCAAGGATTTAAGCAAACATTATAATTTTGGAAAAGTCACATCCATTACCATGAAAAAGACTTTTCTGATAAGATCAGTGGGAATATTGGCAAGACGTGACTTGCTAATGTTAAATAAAATTTGTCAATATTTGGAAGATATGCACAACTCAGCAAACCAATATCTTTCAATGATAAATGTGTAATTATACAAAACCATTTACAGAGCTAAAAGATCCATTCCAAGCACAAGGGTTTAGATTCCACGTTGCGACGAACCTTTAAGAAACTAACACTTATTGAGGGTTGATGTCATATCCAAGAAGATTATCCAGAAGGATCTGAAAGCCTTTATTAAATAGTACTTCTCCCCTTTCCAGCTACATATCTGTGCGAGGTTGGATTTTCTTTCATACTTCAATCAAAGTAACATTGTGACAGATTAAACACAGAAGTTGATATGAGAACCCAGAGATTTGCAAAGATGTAAACCAAGGCCTTTTTACTTCGTACTAGATATTCTTACTAGCTAAAATGTCTGATATATATATATATATATATATATATATATATGGTTTTTTTTTGTCTTGGAAAATATGGTTACTTTTACTACAATATGTTGTGTTAACATGTAATAAGTTTATTGTTTTTAAACAAATAATTTAGAAATTTCTCAGTTTTAATTTCTAATATGATATATATTGATAAATATAACCCACATGAGCAAATGCTCTTGGAGAATCCTCAATAATTGGGTCTTGGGACCAAAAAGTTTGAGAATCACTGTCCAAGGTAAAGCCTGGCCCGGAGCTGGGCACACAGTAAGTGCCAGGTAACAGCTGCTTGCTCCTCCAGAGCTCCAGGCTTCCCAGGATTTGGTACCAAGGTCAGAACTTGGGGGTATTCCTTGTGTCTCAGACGGCCAGGGTCAGCCTGGCAGCCTTGCTGGGCAGCCTGCATGGAGCAAAGCAGCCCAGAGACGCACGGTCAGGGTGGAGAGAGCCTCAGTAGCACCTGGCTCACTGGTTTCCAGGAGGCCTCTGGGGATGAGACTCCTTCCAGAGCTGCCTGGGGAGGGGAGCTGTTCTTGGAGTTAGGAGAAAGGGGTATCCAGGGAGAGTCCCTCCTACCTCCCTGACCCTGCCTTCACCAGAGCAACTCTGCCATTATTTGTCTTCCATATTGGGGTTCACTTAAGCTTCATTTTAAAGAAAGGTATTTGAAGGCTTTAAAAAGATTTACAGACTTTGTAGTCTGAGGCTTTCTTTTAAAGACAAGGCCCAGAGAGGGAAAGTGACTCTCAAAGACTACATAGCAATCAATCAGCTCAACAGTGATCAAGGCGAAACCAACACATTAATACCATCGGATGTTGCTAGAGAGCCCAGTATCTGTGCAGTGGGAACTCAGCAAATGCTCATAAAATGGACCAAAATGCTTCCTTGTATGTTATCTCATTTTATCTTTATAACAAGCCTGAGCTTTATTGAGGGATAATTTATAGGTCATAATATTCACCTGTTTTAAGCATATAATTCAGAGGTTTTTAGGAAATTCACAGCATTGTACAACTATCACTACAATCCAGTTTTAGAGCATGTGATATTTCACCTGCATCTGTAGACGCAAATAGTGAGTCTCAGAAAGGTGAAGTGAATGTCCCCAAGTCACACTGCTAGTGGGTGGCAGAATCAACATCTAGATCCCAGTTTGTCTGCGCCCCGATGCCACCCCCCGCCATGCTGCACACTGCAGAGAAGGGGATTAGGTGGTCCATTCTTTGGAGACCATGGACAAATGCTCCACCACAGGCTGGTGTTCACAGGACTTTTTTTTTTTTTTTTCCTTTTTGTCTTTTTTCGTGACCGGTAACGGGATCGCAACCCTCGGTGTCGCACCCGCACCGCGCTCAACCAGTGAGTGGACCGGTCTCTACATGGGATCCGAACCCTCGGCGGGAGTGTGGCCACGCTCTACCGAGTGCGCCACCGGGCCGGCCCCACAGGACTTTTTAGCGTTGCTCACGTTGGTCCAATCTGGGCACTGGCCCTGTCTGCACAGCTCTGTGGCAGCCCTCCTCAGAAGTAAGACTGCACAACTGAGGAACCTGCAGTGCTTCCCTTTGCCTGTCCTTTACAGGGGACCTGAGGCTCCTTATTGAGCACATCTTCTAAGGGTCACCAGCTGGGAAGTAAAATCTTCAGGAAGCAAAATCAGTCCGTAACACTGGCACCCCCGCTGGTGAAGACGTCCTTCCTTGTGTCTAGCCTCATTCTTCCTCCCACGTCCTCTTTCTACACATCCTTCCCCTCCTCCTGCCTGGTGAGTCTGGGGGTCAAGGCACGCAGTTCAGAGGCTTCGGAGAAGAGTTGAGATCAGATGCAGAGTTATGGACTATGTCCGCCTGGACAACTGCCCGTTGTTATTAAGATTTAGCACGCTGGTCTCCAAGGAGATGATTGCCCTCCCCACAAGAAGACCAGGCAGTCTTCATGTCTCTTCTGTGGCTTTCGTGGTTCCAGCACTGAGAGAATGTGTCAGTTCATCCTGGAAGGGCAAGTGGAGGGAGGGCAGGGAGGATCTGGAGGACGGTGGAAGAGCCACCTTCAGACCAGGTCAGGTGTCTGCTCAGGCACATCTGGCCTAACAGGGAGCACACGTCTCTTGCTCTTCGGTGGGCACGGGGCTGGGTAATTGATTGCCCTGGCACCAGCTCCTTTCCCAGCTTGTCCACCCTTGGCTGCTCTGGTCCCGTGAGCAGTCTGAACCTTCTGTGGTGGGAGGAAGGGGGTGGAGGTAAGACCCTGGACACTGTCCTGTGGGGGTGATCCAGCTAAAGCAGGAGATGAGTCCCTGATCCTTTGTTCCTCCAGCACCCCCCAGTGTGTTTCCTTTTCCTCTGGCAGCTATCTGGCAAGGGAGAACTTAATAGTGAATTGGTTTTTTGTGTTCCCCTTTTAATTAATTAATTAATTAATTTTTATTGTAACATAGTTGATTTTACATATCTGTGGGGTACAAAGTAGAATATCAATATCTCTGTGTGATGCGTGATGCTCAAAATAGTGAATTTGGAAGTGCTCTGAGACAGGGTGTGGCAGCCTCCGTAGGGCAGGCTTTTTTAATTTTTAGGGTTTTTTTTCCAGCTTTATTGAGGTTTAATTGACAAATAAAAGTTGCATATATTCAAGATGTACAATGTAATGATTTGATATATGTATACATTGTATAATGATCACCACAACAAATTTATCAGCACGTTCATCAGCATACACAGTTACCTTTTGTGTGTGTGCTTGGGACACCTAGGACAGGTTGGTAGCCCCAGAACTCTCAGTTCTGGGACACAGAGTTTTGGTCCTTTTTCTCTCCAAAATAAACTAGACAGATTCCTAAAACAGCCCCTCCCAGAGTCTCGCCCATTGCCTGACATTCAGAGAGAATTTTCTTCTTATTTGGGGTTCATGGCACCTCAAGGCATCTGGCTCAGAATGGGCAAGATTCACCACTCTGCGCAAACACACACGGATGCAAACAGACCACACACACAGCTCTTGGCAGCTTGCCCATGGGCGGTGATGCCTCCCTCTCACATTCCTTGGAAATTGAGAATGAAATTGAACCCGATGCCTTATCTCTAGGTGGAAGAGACTGTTCTGGTGACACTGGCCTTCTTATCCAGTCCACACGCCACTTCCAGCTGGGCTCATAACTGCTCTGGGTGGGGTCCTAGGCTGGAGTCTGCCTCAGGTGCAGTTGTGTGCTCTGCTTGCAGTCTGTGGACTTGTAGTTTCCCCCCAAAACAATTGCTGCCTCCTAGACCCCATGGCAGCTGCCATGTGGCATTAAGAACTAATGCTCTCAGTGAAACTTGCTTGGCTGTGGCTGTTAGCACAGCACTTTCTGAGAACAGCATTGATTGGGGCTGTGGTCCTCAGAAGCAGGGGGCTTGGTGGGGAGGTGAATGAGACAGTGTATCTGGGACCAAAGCTTGGGGCTCCAGTCACTCCCCTAGTGACAGAGGTGGTGGGGGAGAGGTTGAGGGGGAAGAAAAGTATGTAAGAAAGCATGTAGACTCACTAGATCCTCTCACCAGCGTGAAGGGCTCACCTGATCCCCCTGCTTTGAGTATACCCCCTAGAGATAAGATGCCTTTTTGTGTCCAAAGTTCTCTAGAGAAGGAAAGTTCATGACATTACCTGTTCTCCCTTCTCAGTGTTCAGGCCAGGACAGAGTCTGGGACCCCAGGCCTTACAGCCTTGCACATATATGACACTAACGAGGCCCCCACATGCCTCAGGGCCACCCTTCCATAGACACCCACTCATTCATTCATTCATTCATTCATTCAAGCAACAAGC
Organism: Galeopterus variegatus; assembly: GCF_000696425.1. Classification (NCBI taxonomy): domain Eukaryota; kingdom Metazoa; phylum Chordata; class Mammalia; order Dermoptera; family Cynocephalidae; genus Galeopterus; species Galeopterus variegatus. The sequence continues at coordinate 26,409 of NW_007737947.1, read as the reverse complement.
ATTCATTGAGCAAGCACTCTGCAGGCTGCAGTGATGACGAAGACAGAACAGACAGTTTCTGCCCTTTATAGTCTGAGGGAAGCAAGACATTAAACAAAAGAATCATACAATTGGCTGGCCAGTTAGCTCCATAGGTTAGAGCGCTTTTAACACCAAGGCCATGGGTTCAGATCCCTGTACTGGCCAGTCATCAAAAAAAAAAAAAAAAAAAGAATAAAAAAAAAAAAAGGGAAAAAAAAGGAAAAAAAAAAAAAAAAAGAATAAAAAAAAAAAAAGGGAAAAAAAAGGAAAAAAAAAAAAAAAAAGAATAAAAAAAAAAAAAGGGAAAAAAAAGGAAAAAAAAAAAAAAAAAGAATAAAAAAAAAAAAAGGGAAAAAAAAGGAAAAAAAAAAAAAAAAAGAATAAAAAAAAAAAAAGGGAAAAAAAAGGAAAAAAAAAAAAAAAAAGAATAAAAAAAAAAAAAGGGAAAAAAAAGGAAAAAAAAAAAAAAAAAAAAAAAGAATAAAAAGAAAAAAAGGGAAAGAAAAGGAAAAAGAATCACATAATTGACTATATAATTATAATTGTGATTGGCATGAAGTAAAAAGTGCTTGGTGCTCTGAGGGTTTAAATGGGAGCCTAGCAGGGTGGGAGTGGTGGGCGCATGGCCACCACTGTTCAGGGGCTACGTGGGGCTACAGTATTCCTAGGCCTTCTCATGGGATGTCGGGTTCACCCCCTGGCACTGCCAGGATTGTGTGTGCCTTGTACATACGTATAACCCCAGGCCTGGCAGGGTGGAGTCTGTCGGAAGAATTCTGAGCTGGGACACAGCATGTGGGTTGAAAAGGGGACTGGGATCTCTGGTTCTGCCTCTAGTTCCCCAGGTGACCTTGAGCTTGTCACTTCCCCCCTTTGCATCTGTTTGTTCCTCTGTAAAATGGGGAGATGCAACTGGAAACTCCCTGAAGTCCCTTCCCAGAAAAGCATCAGTGGTTTCCAAAGGCCAAACTCCAGTTCTTCCCCAGGAGACAGAAAAGAATTCAGGAACAGGACTGGAAATTCTCCTTGACCGCTCACTCCAGAGAGTGAGGGGACAGAGGCAGGAGAACAAGCCCGGAGTCTGGGAACCATGGACCTTTGGACGGAACTAGAGCAACGGTTGAATACTACAGCAATCAGAGTTTAGGTTAGATATCAGGCAGCACTTTCTTGCTTGTAGCACTGAGACATCTGGCAGGCAATCAAAGGGGTATAAGGGAGACAGTCATGTAGAAGTTCCAGAAAAGCCGAGAAAGAGCTTTTCAGAGGGAGGTGTTTTGCATGGAAGCAGGGGCAATAGATGACCTTACAAGGTCTCTTCCTCAGACAGGTCCATGAATCTCTTCTCCTCGTGCTGCCACTGGTGTCAGCTCCGTCTGGGTGTTTGTGAGAGGAAGACGTCAGGTCCTCTTGGAAATGAGTTTTTGAGCATAAACTATCCCCAATTCACATCTCTCGATGACACATGTGGCTAAGTGTGCAGTTGTCACACTCAATCAAATCGAGTTCAATTACACCTTTGCTCTCTTGTCCTGTTGTGATATAAATATGGCTTTTGAGAAGTGTATTAGTTGCTGGCAGCATGGGATATGGGGAGGCTGGGTTTGGGGGCTAAGGAAGGCCAGGGAGTTTCATCTTTCAGACCCAGAAATGAGGGCTGGAGATGGGCTCCTTGAGGGCGTGGGATCAGGCAGCCCATGAAGCCTTCTTCTCAGGGGGCCCTGGAGTAGTTATATCTCTAGACCAATGGGATAGATCAGATGCCCTCTCAAGGGTCCTTTGTGTCCTTGGACTTTTTATTTTTTTTTAATTTTTTTTCCTTTTTGTCTTTTTCCGTGTCCGGCAATGGATCACAACCCTCAGTGTCGCCCCTGTACCGGACTGGGACCAGCAACGGGATTGCAAACCTCGGTGTTGCTCCCGCGCCTCGCTCAGCCAGTGAGCGGGAACCGGTCTGTATGTGGGATCCGAACCCTTGGCAGGAGCACCGCCGTGCTTCCCAAGCGGCGCACTATAGCAGTGCGCCACCAGGCCGGCCCATCCTTGGACTTTTTAAATTGTTGCCAGTGACCACAGGTTCTGCAAGTGTGTGTAGGTTGGGATGTATTGCACTCGCGCACAGGTCTGCCCGTAGATTGCAAAAGGTCCGATGAAACTCTGCTCCCCACTTCTATTGAGGAAGATGCTCTGCACCTTTTAAAATGATTCGTAATGTCAGAAAGGCAATGGACTCACCTATAGCATGAAGGATTTCAGGTAGATATAAAGAGAAATTTCCAAACACTAAAGGTAGTTAGACATTGTGACAGAAGACAAAGCAAGTGGTGAGGTCTCCTTCAAAGAAATGTCTGGGATAAGGTAGGCAGTGGGAAAGGATAAACCGACCTCAGGATTCCTTCCGTCCCGGGGTTTTATGAGTGTGAGTGTAGACACGCTGGAGACAGGTGAATGCATGCATGGTTGTCAGCCAGTTAACTTGTATTCAATGAACGTGTTACAGTATGACGGCAGAAAAGGAGGAGGCGGGAAAGGAGGGGACGGGGGGGAGGGAGGAGGAGGCGGCGAAGAGCAACGCTGGACGCGATAGGGCTGGGCGGGGTGGAACCCGTCCTCTGTCAGCGTCGTGATGTCTCTGGGGTGAGGGACGGGGTGTGTGTGTGAATTCAGCATCAGGAGACTTCGGTTATGAGAGTCAAACCTGCAACAGGACATGCAGGTTCTCCCCACCATGTGGGCAGGACGATGTGCGTCTCCTGCTAAAACAGCTCTTTTGTCCACGGTCTATCTGCACATGCTGGACATTTGCCGACAAGCCACAACCATTCAGCCTCAATATCGAAGGCAGAGTAAAGAGCCCAGGACCTTGTGAAGAATGTCGCTTCTAGGTTGTGTCAGCAGGGAATCAAGTCTGGGACTCAGGAAAGACTCAGCTCCTCCTTTTCTAAAACAACTCTGATGTCATTTTGGATGTTTCCAGGGGTATCTCAGGGCTTATGCTAGAAATGCCTCAGCCTCCTCTGAAGTTATTTTCACACCAACAGAGGAGAAATGGGCAGTGCATTTATTTTTCTTGACATTCTCCCAAACTTGACTCCAGGGACTGAAAGCAGGGTTACAGTCATGATCTTGGACTTTGGAGGTGTGACCTTGAGAGATTCTCATACCAAACTTCCAGCCTTTTGGCTGGACCTTTCTAAATCACCCTATATCCTGTTATCTACATATTTTCCAAATTTCTCTGGGTCTTCCCTTCTAGTGGCTTCCTTCTTAGAAAGTTTCCTCCCTGGATAACCAGTATCAGCCATGTTGTTTTCTTATATTCAGCTTCTCTGGAAGGACTTTTATCTCAGTATTTTGGGGTCAGGTGTCCAAGTCTGGGTCAAGGTGATGAGAAGTGAGAGGTTGGGACTGTGCACTGTAGTCCTTCCCCATGGTATTGGACATCTGCCTGTTTACCCCCTTGGAATTAATCTCTGTCTCCTTCATGTAGATGGTCTCTTGGATTGTGTCATTAACTTTCCCCTAAATCCCCTATAGCACCCTTGCAATGCTGGAAGTCCCAGCAGTGCTTAGAAATGCCAACTATAGCTCCTTGGGACGGGGAGGTTCAGCACCACGGACAGAGCTCGGCGCTTCCCGCCTCTGCGGACAGGAGAATCACAAGCCAGTCTTAACTTTCCAGTTTTGGAGCTGGAGGCAGGGGTGAGGGGAAAACTGGTGCTGCCCTTATACTGACTGTGAGACCTTGACCAAGCCACCTCCTTTTCTGGGCCCCACTTTTTCATCTGCAAAATGAGGGAGATAAACTTCGAGCTTAACTATAAAATGAGCCTGAGTGTCTATGATTGTCTTTCCCAGTTCTTTAAAAGTGGTCTTGACCCGCCAGGCCTGTTAGGTGGGGTAGGGTCAGTTTAGCTTGTAGGTGATAATACATGACTCAGGTCCTGCAATCTGGCTATGGTCTTCCAAAGTCAGCAGTGTGAATCTTTCTCCAGCTTGTTGAAATGTTTACAACAGGAGCATCTTCCCTGCAATATTCATCATTCCAGATACCTCACCACCCACTTCATCCACAGGCAAAATCTAGCTTGGACTGGTGGGCAGGGTGGGCTTTTGTGGCAGGGGGTGGGCATTAACTGGGCACAGAGCTTCAAATGAGGCTGGACCTGAGTAGGCACCCCTGGAGGGAAATGAGCTCCATAGGAATTAGAGGGGGGAATCTAGGCTTCTGCCTGTTGGCATATTGGGGCAGAGTGTTAGAGCTGGGCCTTTCCCTCACTCACTCTGCTGCAGTGACACTGCCTCAGTAAGAGAGCTGGGCTGCAGTGAGAGAAGCCTGAATAGGAGGAGGAGGCATGGCTGGCTAGAAAGGCATGGGGCCAGACGTGAGAGCAGGACTGGGTAGAGACTGGCTGCTCTACAGAGCTCTGAGGCCTGGAGGAGTCAATGGTGGGAGAGAGGATAGAGTGCTAGACCATGGCTGTGTCCTCTTGTGCCCATAGCAGGGCTGCACAATATTTCTGGCCTCTGGATTAATCTGGACAGGGTCTTTCCTTTGTTTCCAGGTGCCAGAAACCCGCAGGGAGGAAGAAGCTCTTCTCCTCTCTCCTCTAGCTCTCGTCCCATCATCTCCCATCCACACCTCTTCCTTGACCACTACACCTCTTACCAAACCTATAACCCAAGCCCTCCTTGTTTCCCTGTCCTGTGCATGAAACCTGGGTCATCCCCTGGGTCATGAGAAAGGCAGCCCATGCTTTATGTACCAAGTGGTCACTAGCACCTCCACAACCTACCACATACAAAAAGGGAAACTCCAGGCAACATGCAGTTTACCTCCTATCTCCCCTTTTGGCACTCCTGCCCTTAAGCTCCCAGCAGAGATGCCGAGTGACTGCCTGCTGCCCTACACTGCCAGTCCTGCCCATCTCCCAGGGCTGCTCACCTCGCTTTCCTCCCACCAGCCCCGAGAAAAGTCCCAGTGTGTCTTATTCTGCAGCTCCAGCACAGATTTAGGCTGCTTCTCCCAACAAAAAGACATCCAAAAAAGGCTGAGTAGGTAATGTTGGGAATCCAGGCATGGTGGAGGCTTTTGGGGAGCATAGTTTAAACAGTGCTTCCCTGTGCCACTTGTGACACCAGGTGGTTCATTGCCTACCTCACCAGAAGGCAAAACCAGTTCTTGAGGGCATAGAGGGGGCTGGGAAGGGTGCAGGCAGACTCTTACTTGGCAGAAAAGACAATGCTATATGCATGTGTAGGTGTGGTCTTCTTTAGGGGGGGAAATTGGGGCTTAAACCTCGAATATCAGGAGTATCCATTGCTCAGGTCCAGTCCTGAAAACGATTGCCCAAAGGAGGGGCCACTTCTGGGTCACAAGGCCAGCCTGGTGGAGCAAGCTGTGTTCCACAGTCTTATGAGTGAACCCAAGGCTTTGAGTCTTAAAGAGAATTGGTTCTATGTCTCATCTCCTACTAGGCCTAGAGAGCACAAGACTAATTTTGACCTACTCTTAGGAAGACAATTCTAGTAGAGCAAGAGCTTAGTCTGTTTCATTTGCAAACCCAGTGCCCCATTCAGATTCAGTGCCTGACACCTGGAAGATGCTCAGCAAATAGTTGTTGCATGAGTGTTGGAGAATCAGAACTGTCCGGAGACTCAGTGTTCTGCCTCAGGAGATGTGAGCACCTTGTCCTTGGGCATACCTCAGCACAGGCCGGTTGACCATTCAACTGTTATATTGCTGCTAGTGGCTTGGGCTGGAAGTTCTTTTCCCTTTGGCTCTGAGAATGCATGATTCTGTGACCTCTTTTTAAGAAAGAAGACCTCCAGAATTGGGCTGGAGCTGGGCTGGCAGTGGGCATCTTACTCAGGGACATGCAGCTCAGTACCACTGACCCAGCCGCCACTGCCACATCAAACTGCCACCAAGCATGCTTTCAAACTTGATAAAGAGAGAGTGTCTATTTCTCATTTCTTGGAAATCTTTATTGTGAGGTTCCTGTGTCCCAGTCTCAGCTTGGCCTGTGACTTCATGGCCATTTGTCCAATGTGGTGATATCCATATGGCTACCACGTGAACTTTTCAGAGGTGGGTGCTCAGAAGGACTCTAGGTGGGTGGAGGATGGGAGAGGTTATTGGTTGCCTCTTGGGGAGTGGAGGTACAGTAGGGATGCGTCCCAGCTCCAACTGCTTCCATGCTCATCCCTGGCTCTGGCCGTGACAGGGATGAATAATTGATGGTGACTAATGGATCATTGCTCCTGTATGAAATATTCAGCAGGGACCTTGGCGAGTTTGTGTAATCAGATGTTTCATGCTGCCCTCCTGGTACGTGTGGGACTCCTGGGTTTCCCTGACTCTCAGAACCATAGGGACGGTAGGGGGGCACTTCCCGAGAGAGAAGTGTGTTCTGTGCAAGGATGTACTTTAGGGTGTACTTTATAGGGGAGGGGGCAGGGGCCCATAGTCCTTAATTCTAGAAATTGGACTTGCCTGATTTGTGGGGGTGTCTACACTATCCAACACTTAGAATGCTGGGGAACTACCTGTGCTGAGGTATGGCTTGTAGTAAACAAAGGGGGACCACACACCCCGGGCATGTCTAGGAGGGTTAGTGGGATGCTGGTGGTGGACAGAGCATGAGGGGAAACCCTCCTTCCCACCGTGCTCCCTGCCTCCTGGGCACTTAAAACAACCCTGCAGACCAGCCTGATTATGAGGATGAGGAAGGAGTGTCCAGAGGGGTTAAATGACTTGCCTAAGTTCGTATAGCTAGTGAGTGGTGGATCGGGCCCCCTCCCACAAGGCTTCTCAGCAGAGCTATGTCTGCAGTGACGGTCCCTTGGTCTCGTCTCCCCGCCGCATCTCATTTCCTCCTCCTTTTTCCTGCTGACCCTGTGGGAGTGATGTCATTGGGATCCCAGGATGGAATTACAGCCACATGCAGCCATGTGCTTCAGAGGGCTGGCTGGTCCCTGATGGGGGATGGGATGATGGGGATATCTGTGTGTGTGTGTGCGTGTGTGTGTGAGAGGAGTGTGTGCTGGCTCATGCTTGCATAGGTGAAGTGGTATGGCACACATATGGGATCATATCCCTCCTTCCCTTCTGTAGGGAGTAGGGGGCTAAGAGCAGTCCAGCCACCCCTGTCACTGCCCCTCCTGATCAGCTCAGCAGGGAGGTGAGTAAGTCCCCCGTGAGTAGATCAGACCCAGGAATTCAGGGAGGAGAGGCCAAGATTTGCAGTTGGAGGTCTGGCTCCGTGGTGGGGTTGGCCCCTTGGAACTGCTCCTGTGAGCATTTAACCTTCCATGGAGCTCCAGGTCACAAGTAAAACCTACATGTCCTGACTCCCTGCTTGGATCTTCCCTCTGCCACTTTGTCCCCATGTCTCCCATTGCCACCTGAGGACATCCCTATTTGAGGGATGAATGCCTTAACTCAGCCCACTGTCACCAGTTCTGACAGACCTCAAGGAAGGAGATGGGACCAATGCCCTTGACCATCCATTTCTGTGTCTCACAAGCTCCTTCCATCATCAGGAAGTTCTTCCTGCTGTCTAGTCTGAGGCCCTCCTGCTGCAACTGAATATATCCTCTGTTCCTTGGGCTGCAGATCTCTCTCTCCAAGGTCTCATGTAACGTTGCAGGCGTGGGAGACAGATGAGTAAAGCTTGCTTAACAGAGAGGAAAATGCAACTTGGGATTTTGGGTTTAGAGCCAAATCCCTCTGTAACTATCTCTCATCTCCAACTTGACACATTTCTCCACTCAATACCTGGGCGCTGTCCAGGGGGCTGAATCAACATCTTTGCAGGAGGAACAGTGAAGACCTGCTGACTGTTCCCCACCACATGCAGCCCCCACCTGTTCCAGGCCCTTGACTATGCCCTCCCTCTGGGACAGGCCAGAGCGTTATAATGACAGCATCATCCTTGCTAAGGAATGAATGAAAACCTTAGTAAGCTTTGCCACATCCTCTCATTTCACCCTTCTGACAATAGGGATGGAGGAGAAGGGCTGAAGGAGCTGTGGCAGATCACATTAGCCCATTTTACAGATGAAGAAACTGAGACTCAGAGCATAAAGGGGCATGCCGGACTTCACATTGCAGGGTGCTGTGTGAATGCATGTTTGGGGTTCAGCCCCTGGGTATGGGGAGTGGCAGTGACCAGAAGGCCAAGCTCTTGCCTATGCATAGGGTATCTGTGCTGTCAGCCTCTGCTGCAGGAGGGATTGGGCTGACAGACGGGCCGCAGAGTGGAGCAGCCCATGCTGCCATCTGGGGCACTGTTTCTATCCTAGGAATGTGCTCTCAGAGGCATGACGGCTGAAAAGACATTTTTTCTTGCTTATTCCAGCTTTATTTCAGTGTTCGGTACAAAGAACTTAGCAGATAGGAAGGGATGGGGGAGAAAAGGGATGGCTTTTATGTCTCAGGTTCCCAAAGGGAAAAATGAACAGTATGAAAGAGGATCCATTCTTAAAACACACACAGACACACGCACAGACACACACACAGACCCCCCCCACACACAGACACACACAGACACACACATACACAGACCCCCCACACACAGACACACAGACACAGACACACACAGACACACACACACA
>NW_007737947.1:7851-17261 GCF_000696425.1 Galeopterus variegatus | reverse complement strand
CCCCCCCCCCCACAGACACACACAGACACACAGACACACACATACACAGACCCCCCCGACACAGACACACAGACACAGACACACACAGACACACACACACACAGACACAGACACACACACACACACACACACGGAGACACACACACACACACACACACACACCTCTGTTCCTCCCAGGACTCTTCCGGTCTCCGGTTCGTCTGAGCCGCACGCAACGCTCACTGTCCACAGGGCTCTTTCTCTCCAGCATCTGGTCAAGGGGAGCTCCTGTCACAGAGCTCCCTGCTCTGTCCATCTGTCACTCAGTGACCAAGCGCAGCCGAAGGTCTCCGCACACCACACCCAGCCCAGTGCTAGGCTTTGGGGGAAAGGGGAGAGTGGCGACACGGAGCAGAAGGCTCCTCTCTGCCCTTGGGCAGTATGACAGAGACTCAGAGTAACTCAGTGGAGATGAGGGAAGTGGCAGCAGCCCAAGCCTGTCGCGGGGACAGCACACAGTGCCAGGTGGGAGGAGGCTGGCTTGAGATGGCCTTTTGGAGTTTGAGGAAGGTAAGAATGCCCAGGACTGCATTGGTTAGTGGAGAGCTGCGGAGAGGAGGGCATTTAAACTGGGCACACACCTCACAGGGTCTCTGAGAGTTCTCAGTCATCCGCTTAGTAAACATTTTATTGAGTATTCACAAAGGGGCGGGCGTTCTGCCAAGTCCTGGGTGTAGAAGGAGGCTCAGGACACAGCCCCTGCCCTCCGCAAACCTACCTAGGTCTAAGCACATCAACAGGTAATGTCAGTATAGAAGGGTGGGTGTTAAGACAGATCTGTGGGGTACAGCGGGGAAGGGAGGGTTGTCAGTTCTGCCCAAGGGAATCAGAGAAGACTTCACAGAGCAGGAGGAGCTTGAGCCGGTGCTGAGAGAGAGCAGGTGTTTTCCAGACGAACCAGGGGAAGAAAACTTTTCAAGCAAAGGGAATCAAAGGAAGCAGGACTGAGAGGTGTGACGCACCTTGGTGGGCTTCGAAGGGCTGGAGAAGAAAGCGGACACTGGCAGAGGGGCAGAGAGAAACCACGCCTGACAGGGGGCAGGGCTATGCCCAGTGGGAAAGAGGGTAGTGAGAGGGAAGATGTGCCCTTGGCAGGGTGGCGAGGATGGCTTGGAGGGTGGCGTTTAGAGAGAGAGAGCTGGGGTCAGAGCTTGGGGCGAGAGCCTTAGGAGGTTACAGATGACAGGAACTGGCTGGAGCAGAGGCAGCTGTCTGCCTGCTCACGTCCAGCAGAGTGTAGGGAATGGGTTTCAGGGTCATTTGTCCTTGGTCATTTGGGGCACCTGAATGTGGGGAACCCCTGCCCCAGATCATGCCCCTTCTTTCCCAGACCAGTGGAGACAAGACAGCAGGACTCCACCTTCAAGAAGGAAACAGAGAAGCCATGAGTTCAGAGTTTTCCTTGAGACCCATCTGTCTAAGGTTAGGACGGGAGATGAGGACAAGAAGGCAGGCTGAGGCAAGAAGGTGACAGGGAGGATCTGTGCACCAAAGTGCCAAGGGGGAACAGGGCCAGGTCCTCTTGGGCTGATCCTTTCTCTGGGGGGTGTGCCTGGTCCTGCCCGGGGGCTCCCTGGCACTCACGCCCAGGAGTGCAGAGGGCGAGACCTCGCTGCATCTGCGCACCCTGTGCCTGGGACGCTGAGACCGTTTCCTGATGATCTCATTCCCTCTTCCCGCTTGCAGGGAACATGCCTTCTAGCAATGTGAGTCTGTTTCCCTGGTTAATGGAGCTGGGGAAACGTGCATTCATTTTCCCCCTGAGCTGTGACAGGCGATAGGAAATTTGCCCTGAAATATGCTTCAGTGTGGATTGAAATAAAACACTCGGTGTATTTTGCAATAGAGCATTAAAGAGGAACAATGCAGGCATCTCACCCAGACGCTGGCTTCTAAGGGTAGCATGTCCCCCAAACTTTCTTCCCCCCCACCCAAGCACCCCTTCATGTGGTGAAGTGGGGGCGATGCAGTGAAATGCTGGGAAAGAGCTGGGGATAGTGAAGGAAAGGCTGATGCCAGAGTGTGCACTAGCCAGAGGCCGACATCCCCGTTACTAAACTGATAGTGACTTTAGAAACCTGGGAGAAAGAATGGGTGTGTTTAAAGCCCCTGAGGCTTGGGCTTGAGTAATTTTGCTCCATTGATCCTCTATATTGCTAATGGGATCCTGTTGGTATGAGCATGGCGGTGTTAGGACGGGAACTTGGAATGGAGCTTGGCGAGGGGGCACACATGCAGATCTGGCTTTTCTAAGCAAACCCCCCACCCCTCTATTTCTCATAACCCGTAATGGACTCTACCAGAGAATGATTAATGCCGGCCAGGTGAATGGGAAATGGTTCCATTTTAGTTTATTTTACTCCTTAGGAGGTAAAAGCACTATTTGTTCAGGCAGCCACTTCCTCAGCAGGCAGGTTTGCCAGGAGAAGGCTGAATTCCCAGAGCCTAGTTCTGCCAAAGGCTCTGTCTCTCCCAGGGAGCAGTCACTGGGCCTGACGCCTCTCCCTTCCCAGCTTCCGTCACCTTCTCCTCCTGCTGCTGTCCCCGTCCTAGTTTAGGCTGGTCACTCCCCATCCCCTCCCCCAGCCCACTGCTACATTGATATCCTTAAAATCCCTTTGAGTACGTTATCCCCCCCAGTACACCAAATGCTGTGTCCTGGAGGGTGTCGGGGTGCCAGAGAGGAGTTGCGTGTCAATGCCAGGAGTCAGGGAGTGAGTTGGAAATAGGTCGGTTGGAATGGGGAGTTTCGTCAGCATATCGTGGCCAGGGGACAGAAGGTAGGCTTAGCAACACATTGAGAAGTGTGTCAAGTTTGGAAGGGAGAAGCCAAAGGATTAGATTCACTAATCCACTGAGACCAGATCCATTGGGGGTGGGGGAAGGTGGAGCGGGGGACACCCAGAGACAAATTCCTATGCCCAAGGTTCTGCACGTGTTATCTTTCTGAAAACTTTAACCAAGATATAATATACACACAGAAACATGCACAAATCATAAGTGTACAGTTGAATGAATATTCACAGACTGAGCACACCTGTGTAGCCAGCAGCCAGACCAAGAAATAGAACATCACCTGCACCCCAGAGGGAGGAGATGATCCAGGTGAATGGAAAATGCCTCAGTTTCCCCCAGCCAGCTTCTAGCTCTATCAGTTAGTTTTGCCAGTCTTTGAACGGAATAATACAGCATGCATTCTCCTGTCACTGGTTTCTTTCTCAACACTGTGTTTGTGACAGTCACCCTTCTGCTTCATGTAGTTGTACTTTATTCTCATGGACGTGTCGTGTTCCATTGTGTCAATGTACCTCGGTTTGCTTGTGCATTCTACTGTAAACGACATTTGTGTGGTTTCCGTTTGGGGGCTATTATGAATAGTGCTGCTATGAACTTCCTCGTACATTCTTTTGGTAAACACATTTCTCTTGCTGGGTCATGGGGTATGTGTGTTTTTTTCGTCATTGTAGGGTACGCATTTTCCGAAGTGCTCCTGCCCGTTTAGACTCCCACTGGCAGTGATGGAGAATCCCTGCTGCTCCATATTCTTGCCAACACTTGGCATTCTCTGTCTTTATATTTTAGCCATTCTGGTGGGTGTGTGTGTTAGTCCGTTTTGTCTTGCTGTAACAGAATACCTGGGACTGGGTAATTTATAAAGAAAATGAAATTTATTGCTTACAGTTTCTGAGGCTGGGAAGTCCAAAGTCCATGTGGTGGTGGTGACAGTGATTCAAGGATCTCACATTGCAAGATGGTGGAAGCAGAGAGAGAAAGACAGAGTCTCTCTTCTTTTAAAGCCCCCAGAACCACGCCCCTGTCCACTGTTTTTAATCCATTCCATACAGCACGGTCCTACAATCCAATCACCTCTCCAAGGCTCCACCTTTCAATTACCATAATAGGATTTCCCACCCTCTTAACAGTCCATTGGGGGCTAAGTTTCTAATACATAAAACTTGGGGGACACAATTCAAGCTTCAGGGAGTTTTTGGGGGTACATAATTCAACCACTACAGTGTGTATGATATCTTTTTTTTTTCTTTTTTAAAAAAGATGACCGTTAAGGGGATCTTAACCCTTTAATTTGGTGGTGTTAGCACCACACTCTCCCAAGTGACCACAGCCTGGCCCGATATCTCGTTTTGATTTCAACCTGCATTTCTCTGATGACTAAAATATCTGAGCCCCTTTCCATAGGCTTATTGGCCATTTGGATGTCCTTTTTTGAAGTTACTATTTAGGTCTTCTGCTTATTTTTTGATAAGGTTGTCTGTCTTTTTCCTCTTGATTCGTGGGCATGATGGCTACCTCTGTTGAAGGCCTGGGCTCTGATCCTTCGTTTGTGCTTTTCTTCCTAAAGCTGAAGAGCCAGGCTAGTTTGGGACACTAGGATCTGGCTAGTTAATTTCATATTCCCTGGTTCCCATCATCCACTGCCTATTGGATCAAATTTGCTATGTGTCTAGGGTGTAGACTGGTCCATGTTTAGCTCCCTGTTAGCTCTCCGGCTTTATCTCTCAGTCCTCACCTCCTCGGAAAGCCTGTGCCTTGGTCAGATTAGCTCACAGCTGGGCCCCAAAGCCACACCATGCCTCTGCTCAGGTGTGTTCTTTACCTGAATGCACTCTAGGAGCCTTCTTGCTTATCCATCCCCACTTCAAGATTTAGATAAATCCCACCTCACCCAGGTCTCTTCCTCCCTGGCCCCCAGTCTTTCTTGTCTGTCTGCCTCCTTTAGCAATTCATTACATTCTGTCTTCTGACATGTCTTCTACCGCTGGCTTATTTTGTTATTTGACTTTTTGTGTGTTTATGTCCAATATCCCCAAGTAGGTGGTACCCCTGTGTTTCCCACTGTGGTGCTTTATTGGAGCCAGGACGGGGAGGGGGCAGTCACAAGTCACGTCTCAGGGCAATCTTGCCAGCTCTGCCGATCCATGAGGTCAGATTGCTCAGTCAGTCAACAGGCTTTTTTGTGCACCTCCTGTGCCTGGCTCTGAGCCAGTCGCTGGGCAGGGAGGCTGCGGTGAGTGGTACTTACCCTCTGAGAGGTCAGTCTCACTGGCTAGACAAGGCAGGGACCTAGGGAGCCACAGAGGTGGTGTTAGAGCATGTGTGCGCTGGGGTGAGTGGGCAGACTGGTCTGAGAGTCTGGATTTTAGAAGTGTAGGAGGTCTGCTGGGTCACTTCTGAGCTGTGACCACCGACCTTATCAGGAGGTGCTGTAATCAGAAGCTGCATGGTTGGCTAGTTGATGGGGTAGCTGATGAGGTCATGGTCTCAGGTGTGATCCCCATGGAGGCTCATAGTTGCTTTCCAGGAAGCAGCATCGCTCATCTCTGCTCCATGTACCCTGCTTCCCACCTCACTGGTGAGGCAGTGCTAGGAGACATGAATCCTTCCCTGCCCCGACTGCTCAGCTTGCTTATTGGTGCTGGTGGGGGAGTGAAGATGGCTCAGTGCCACACACTCCCCACTGTTGGGACAATCATCAAAGTAGCCGTCTCCTTACCCAGATGACTGTCACTGCCTGCAGACAGTTCTGCCGACCCTGCCCTCACTCTGTAGCGTGTCCCAGCCTATTCCCTTCTAAGCCTGGGTCCAGCTCAGGCCTTTGCCCTTACAGCTGAAGATCCTGAACTCTGGTCTGAAGCTTTTGCTCAGCCCTGGAGAACGAAGGGCTTTCAGCAGGAAGCCTCTTAGAGATTTCGCTTAACATTTCCTGAGTGCTCACTGTCTGCTGGCCGTGGCTGGAGAAGTTAAGGACCTTGCCCTTGGGATTTCTCCTGTTAAATAAGACGAGACACCGGTGGGGAGGTGGAAGATGCTCTGCAGCTGCTGGCTCCCACCCCAGCGACTCTTCCCTCTGACTCTCCTTCACCTGCTGGGGCCATTTGGCCCGGGGGACGATCCCATGGGCAGCCTCTGAGTCATGAGCGGGGCAGAACAGGCCTCTAGGAGGATGGGCAGGTGTGGGCTGCAAGGGAAGGTGGGCTCCTCATGGCTTGGCTGTGTCTGGGGCAGGGAGAAGGTGTTGTTATTGGAGCCAGGTATGGCCAAGAGTCAGGGTGGGGGATGGGAGGCCGGGGGAGGGGGGACCCTGGACATCAGATCAATCTAACACCTCACTGAGGCATTAGCTAGACTGCATTTGAGCGAGGGACTTTGACAGAGCCACGTGTTGGTGGCCACAGACAACAGGAGTGGCAGAGAGACAGCTGTTTTGTCAAGGGCTCTTTTCTCACTCTTCAAATCACCAGCCAGCTTAGCATGGCCCTATCCACCCAGGGCCTAAAACAGGTGGTGGAGGGTCTGGAAACCCACATGCAAGCTGAGGAGTGAGGGGATCATGCCACCTGTCTGTCTGCATGTCCCTTGTGTGTGTTTTTAAGAATTTTCTTGTAGGACACCACACACATTTGAGATGGGCCAGGGCTTCAATTCTCTGGGAGTGCTTTTAGAAGGAGAAAAGCAGAGAGGGGTTAGGAAGAAGCTGGTAATGTGTGCAAATAATGTCAATTGGATGGTTAAGGAGGATTTCAGGTAACTCCCTTTTCCATCTTGGGCACCTTCCCATTCCCTCCCCGTCTTCTTGCTCCATCAGTTATAACAGTGATAAATTTAATCACCAATTATTTCTATATATGAGTGGTTAAGGAGGATTTCAGGTAACTCCCTTTTCCATCTTGGGCACCTTCCCATTCCCTCCCTGTCTTCTTGCTCCATCAGTTATAACAGTGATAAATTTAATCACCAATTATTTCTATATATGAGAGGAGGACTCACTGATAAAGATTCCATTGGTAGGTCCTATTTGCTATAGCTCCTAGGGGTGGAAACTTGTATGTTCTGGTTCCCTCTTCTAGCGACAATTACATAATGGTCTATATCAATTTGAATCCTCTGCATTTTTGTGTTTGATTTTAGAGAACTTTATACTTAGCCAAAATGTGTGGAGTCCTAACTAAGTGCAGGCACAGTGCTGGGTTCTGGGAAGGGAGATGAATAGCAGCGGCCCCTGCTTTCAGAGAGTGCATGTGTTGGGAAAATAGAATAGTTTGGTCAGGGCCCTCGCCTCGGGTCCAGCTGGGTGTGGTTCAGCATCCTTTGCAAGCAAATTGTGTGTGTGTGTGTGTGTGTGTGTGTGTGTGCGTGTGCGTGTGGAGTTAGTGCACATGTGCACCAATGTATCTTTTTAGTTTTGTTGCTATTCTTGTGTTCTTCAGAGAGAGAGAGAGAGGGAGGGAGGAGTTTTAGTGAAGCGGGCAGGCAGGTGTCTGCCTCAGATGTCCTCCCAGTGCAGCCATACTTTCCAGCCTATGGCTTCAAGGACCTTTTGGCCAGTTACCTAGCTCATCGACCTGTGTGTGAGGGGTCTGGGGACCCAGCCTGGTGTGTGAGGGGTCTGGGGACCCAGCCTGGTGTGTGAGGGGTCTGGGGACCCAGCCTGGCATATGAAGGGTTTGTGACCCAGTCTGTGAATGGGCTTGAGGGGTCTGTGAGCTCCAGACCCAGCCCTAGCTCAGCAATAGGCCCAGTTGGCAGGATTACCAGCAGGTAAAAGAGCCCAATAACTGGCATGTTTGCCTAGCTTTAAAATTGGCGCTGTGAGCAGGACTCTGACATTAGCCATGGCTCCACCATTGGCATAGTCTGTGGCAGGATTCTGAGCAGGTACAGAAGCTGAAACCCCTTGGGAGGGGGAGGAAATGTGGCTGTCCTTGAGCATGTGGTGCCTAGGGGCCACTTTTCTGCTGACCAGAGCTAGGCTGCTGATCACTATGCTGCAAACTGATCGAGATTTGCAGCAGAAAGCAGAGTTGTTGGAAGCATGGATAAATGTCCTAGAAGACAATGTGCAGTGACTGGCCACTCCTGCCTCTCACACTAGGGAAGATGACCAACCCAGAGGTGAGTTGGGGAAACCATGCATCTCCAGACATGACCTGTTGTGCATGAGAAATTGTGACAGTAAAGCAGCAGAAATAGGGAGAGCCCCTGGCAGCTCCAGCTATGAGACCTGGGGGTGGATGGTGTAACGTGCTCTAGAGACTATGTAGTAAATACATGTTGTGTTTGTCTGAAGGCAAAAGGCTCACAGGGTGCCACTTTAACCCAATGGCCAGCTGGGTGCTGTAAAACCCGAGAAAAGAGTGCTGCATGCAAATGGGCAGATGACCCAATGATGGGTACCCCTGCAGAATTTCAAGTATGTTTTCACCTGGTGAAAAGGGCAGCAGTTACAGGAGAGCCACAGATATGCACGGGGGTGGGGCAGCCACTCCTTGATGGACTGAGTGAATAGCTGGTATAAGCCAAGCTGATTGAAGTAATTCAAAAGCCAGAATGTAAAAGGGAAGCAGAGTATAAAGATTTGGAAAATTTGCAGCCCGGCCATGATGTAGAAAAGTAGAGAGCAGGAGAAGAACTCAAGGGTGAAGCAGAGAAACTGTTTGCTGAAGACAAAATTATCTTGGAGGTGAGGCAGCCAGATGCTAAAAACCAAGAAAACGGGGAAAAAAGTCCTAAAGGCATTTGAGAAGTCTGGATGGGTGCCCCACCCATCACAGGCCCTGAGGGTGTTTGAGAAGTTTGGGAGAGCGCCCCTCCCATCCTAGGAGAACTGAGTTTGTCCCGGAGGGCAGACCTGAGGTGTCATTGCCCTTGGCAAACTGCTCCCAGCGTCCCAGCACTCTGGCTAGAGCAAGCCTGCCTCATCACCTCCTAAGAAAAGAAGCCAAAAACCTTGGTGGTGTTCATGTTGTGTTAAGTTTGCAGACTGTTTGCAGGCCGGCAGTATGTGAGAGCAGTGGAGGCGTAGCAGCCTCCACCTAGATTGCAGAAGATGTATGAAAAAGCTGGGGCACTCAGGTGGAGACCTGCTGCAGGTGTGGAGCTGCTGCGGAGGTCATCCATGGAGTGATGTGGAGCAGAAAAGTGGGGTCAGAGCCCCCACAGAGAGCCCCCGCTGAGGAAATGTCTAGTGGAGCTGGGATGGTGGGGCTGCCACCAGAAGCCCAGAACCGTGGGGCTGCTGGCAGTGTGCAGCGCCAGCCTGGAAAAGCCACAGGCACCAGGGCAGCTCAATGGGCTGCACCTGGCAGAGCTGTAGGAGCGTGGTCGACCAATGCTTTAGGGGCCCAGGGGCCCTAGTGTGCTTAACACTTGCCCTGTTTGGGTTTTGGATTTGTTTGGGGACTGTTTTTCCTTTCTATTTCTCCCTTCTGGAATAGGAATGTATACCCAATGTCTGTCCCACTGTATCTTGGAAGTAGATAAACTTCTTTTTGACTCTTTACAGGTTCACGGCTGGAAGGACTTTTGCTTTTGGTCTCAGAGGAGACTTTGGACTTTGGACTTTTGAGTTGGTG
>NW_007737947.1:4354-6851 GCF_000696425.1 Galeopterus variegatus | reverse complement strand
CTTCTGGAATAGGAATGTGTACCCAATGTCTGTCCCACTGTATCTTGGAAGTAGATAAACTTCTTTTTGACTCTTTACAGGTTCACAGCTGGAAGGACTTTTGCTTTTGGTCTCAGAGGAGACTTTGGACTTTGGACTTTTGAGTTGGTGTGCAAAAAGCTAAGACTTTTGGGACTGGGATGGAATGTGTAATGTGTGGGTAATTTATCCTTGCTAAGGGAATGTTGCAGAAGATCCTGAACATGTAGATTATATGGCGAGGACCCTGAAGGGGTGGATTGTTAGGAAGATAGAATAGTTTGGTCAGGGCCCTCGCCTCGGGTCCAGTTGGGTGTGGTTCAGTATCCTTTGTAAGCAAATTGTGTGTGTGTGTGTGTGGAGTTAGTGTGCATGTGCACCAATGTGTCTTTTTAGTTTTGTTGAGAGAGAGAGAGAGAGAGTGAGAGTGTTTTAGTGAAGTGGGCAGGTGTCTGCCTCGGGCGTCCTTCTGGTGCAGCCATGCTTTCCAACCTATGGCTCCAAGGACCTTTTGGCCGGTTACCTAGCTCATCGACCTGCGTGTAAGGGGTCTGGTGACCCAGCCCGGCATGTCTGGGGTTTGTGACCCAGCCTGGTGTATGAAGGGCTTGTGACCCAGTCTGTGAATGGGCTTGAGGAGTCTGTGAGCTCCAGACCCAGCCCTAGCTTGGCAATAGGCCCAGTTGGCAGGATTACCAGCAGATAAAAGAGCCCGACAACTGGCATGGTCGCCTAGCTTTACAACTGGCGCTGTGAGCAGAATTCCAGACATTAGACAAGCTCCACAGTGTAACCTGGGAGAACTGACACTGTATTGTTAATCCAGTACAATGAGATGAAGTTCAGGAGGCTGGAAACACTAGTCATGCCTAGGAGGACTGGTGAACGTCAAGAGGAGGTGACATTTACTAAATGGTTTTTGTAGTTTGTGTTGTGGCAGCTGGCTGGTAGGGGGATCTGAACCCTTGACCTTGGTGTTATCACATCGCACATCATACTGTAACCAACTGAGCTAACTGGCCAGCCCCTGGTACATGTCTTGAAGGAGGAGTAGAGGTTATTTGATGAGTAGAGGACATTCGAGGCAGAAAGATCAACGTGGATAAAAGGATACGCAGCACTGAAGGCTTAAGGAAGCGGGGAATACGAGTGAGGTGCTGGTAGGGGTGAGGCTAGAAAGAGAGGTCAGGACTGGGTCACGAAGGGCCTTGAAGGCCGGGCTGAGGAGTTAGGACTTTATCCATCGAGGGATATTAAGCAGGGTGTGATATAACTGGACGCGCATTTTAGAAAGTTCACTCCGGCAGAATGTGATCCTAGTGTGAAGGGGGGGAACGTAGATGGCAGGGGACACGGTGAGGAGATAACTGTGGAATCCAGGTGAGAAAGGATGAGAGTCCAGCTGCTGGGAGGTGGAGTCTGCAGCTGAGAGCTAGTTAGGAGGAATGATGCACCAAACTTGGGAAGCAATTATAAGTGGGAGTAAAGGAGCAGGAGGTGCTGGGATGATTCCTGAGCCTCTGAACCAGCAACTGAGTCAGTGATGGTGGCTTGAGCTGAGAAGGGAAATAGAGGAGGACGACTAGGTTTAATGCAAGGGAAAGGACAAGTTCAGTTTGGCCATGGTGAGTTTGGGGTGTGGCCCTCGTCAAATGCCAGCATAGTCAAGCAAGGCAGGGACAGAAAGTGTCCCTGAGAACTGGCACTTCAGAGGCCACTGGGGACCAGTGTCAGGTTGTAGGATGGATGGGTCAGCGGCGGAGGAGGAAGTGGAGACTGAGTGTGGCCACAGCGAACAGCAGAATGTCTGGGTCAGGAAGGAGGTATAAGCAGGTAGCAGCAGGGCATGTGTGGGTCTTAATTTATAAATGGGATAAACTTGAGCTTCTCTGTAGATGGAAGAGGCCAAGCAAATGGAAGACAGGAGAGAGATTGGGGATAGTTGAGGAGCAGGCTCCTCGAGTAGAGGGAAGGGTTGGGTGAAAGGCACAGGGGAGGGACTAGCTTCAGACAGGACACAGGACAGTCCCTTTCCCTGTGACATGCAGGGCTGATGCAGAGGAAGAGACTGAACAAAAATTTCAGAAAGGAGCATGATAGTTAATGAAGCTACAAGGAAGCAGGGTCCCGGAGGAGGCCGGGGTGTTGGGGTGAGCCTTGGAATGAAAAGAAAAAAAGAAAAGAAGGGAGAGGAGGTGAAGAGTTGGAGATATGTTGAAAGAAATAGATTCAGTCTCCAAATCACAGACTCTAAATCTGGATTCTCAATGATTACAGAATCAGAATCTTTACAGTTTACACACTTTAAAAAATGTTTTTATGGCTGGCCAGTTAGCTCAGTTGACTAGAGTACAGCAGTGTAACACCAAGGTCAAGGGTTCAGATTCCCATACTGGCAAACCACAAAAAAAAAAAAAAAAAAAAAAAAAAAAAAAAACAACAAAATGTTTTTAGGAAGTTAATATAGCAGAAAAGTATT
>NW_007737947.1:0-3928 GCF_000696425.1 Galeopterus variegatus | reverse complement strand
AAACCAAAAAAAAAAAAAAAAAAAAAAAAAAAAAAAAAGCAACAACAAAATGTTTTTAGGAAGTTAATATAGCAGAAAAGTATTAACAAACATCCATTTTCAAGAATTAACAACTTTTAGTGCTTGGCCAGTCTTTTTTCTATATTTTAAAAACAACACAAATAATATACACACTTTCTCTTCCACAAAACTATAGACATGAATGTATACATCAAAGATAAAGCTAAAATTCCCTTTGGAGATGACTTCCAGTCTTACTCCCTATCCACTTCCTTGAAGGCACCCACGATGATTTTGCTGTGCATGCTTCATATACCATATAATGTTGGGTTTTATGTGTTGTATCTGTTACCTGATACAACAAGTTACCTAACACCTGACAAAATGCTTGATAACAAGCCATACCAAGTTAGTGGCTTAAAACAACAACAATTATTTACTTTGTCAGAAATCTGCAATTTGGACAGGGCTCAGTAAGGATGGTTCATCTCTGCTCCATGTGGTGTTAGCTTCACTGAGGCTGGGAGGATCCACTTTCAAGATAGCTCACTCACATGGCTAGCGAGTTGGCGCTGGCTGTCAGCTGGGAGTCTGGCTGGGGCTTTCTGTTCCTCTCTATATAGACCCCTCCATGGGTTGCTAGAGCTTCCTCACAGCATGGTGGCTGAGCTCCAGGAATAAGTGTCCTAAGAGAACAAGGTGGAAATGCATTAAATTCTCATTGCCTAACCTTAGTCATGTAGCACCGCTTCTGCTGTAATTTATTAGTCAAAGCCATCACAAAATCCACTTAATTTCAAGAGGAGGGGACTTTGGCCCTCCCTGTCAATGTCAAAGTCACATTGTAAGATGAACATGTGGGATGAGAGATAACAGTCTGCCACATGTGTGCTTAAAATTTACATAAACAGTATTTTATAGTCTATATTCTTTCATTTTTTCTCACTCAGCTTTAGGTATGTGAAATTTAGAGCTGAACTTACTTTTTTATACATGTCATGGCTCGTGTTCAGGCTCAAGTAGTGAGAATATCAACAATATCATGAACGTGGTTCCAGCTTAGCCTTCTACTATTAAGGATGGTGAGAAACCTCGTAAGCTGAGTAGAGGAGGCCATGGCCCTCTGTCTGCAGCTTCTGCTTTCTTGGGAGGCAGGACAGACAGTAAACAAGGTAAACACCTGAGCAAGATAACTTCAGGTGTAGTACGTGCTCTGAAGGAAATGCAACAAGGTGGTGTAATGAGGAGTGGCCTCTCTGAAGACCTGAGGAGCTGAGACCTGGGTGGTACAAGGAGACAGCTGGGGCAGAGCATGCCAGGTAGAGAAGGCCTTGGCAGGAGCCAGCAGGGTGGGTGGAGGGGACCTAAGGGAGGTCAGTGTGACTAGAGCAGCATATGACGGTGAGAGGACCAGAGCTGAGGTCAGTGAGGTGAGTAGGCCCAGACCATGCAGGGCCTTAGAGGTCAGAGTAAGGAGTTGGGATTTTATACCAAGAGCAATGGGAGCCCTTGGAAAGTTTTAAGCTGAGGAGAGACAGTTTGGTTTATTGTTTAAAAAGAACTCTCTAGTTAGGCTGGGGGGACAGGGGAGGGATGGGAAAAGGGCAGATGTTCAGGAGCACAGAGTTTCAGCTAGACTGGAGGAATCAGGTTTAGTGATCTATTGCTTGGCATGGTGACGACGGTTAGTAATAACGTATTGTATACTTCAAAATTGCTAAAAGAATAGATTTTTAACATTCTCACCACAAAAAAATAAATTGGTGAGGTGATGGATATGTTAATTAGCTTGATTAAATCTTTCTACAATGTATACATAGATCAAAACATGACATTGTACCCCATAAGTATACATAATTATTATTTGTCAATTAAAAAAAGAATCATCCGGCTGATAACAGATCGTACTTTCATCGGTTATGCAGATATGGGTGAGCGATGGAATGTGTGTAGTCATGATATGTACATGCAGTCATTTAGTAATTCACGTACGTGTGCACATCACGTCCTATTACACAGGCTTTCACATCCTTCCACACGGATTTCGCATGACACCTGGGCATGTGCATAATTAAACATACCTGTGCTCTCATATGATTCAGAAATTCACACACGTACCAGAGAAGGGCACTCACACACTAACCTGCCCACACCAGCCTTCGCACGTTACACATGAGCATCACGTCTGTGTGCATGCACGTGTACACACTCACTGCTGCCCGCACCAGCTGACTCTCGCAGCCTGTCACCCAGGCAATCTCATCCAGGCTTTTGATGGCAAATGAGATCAGAACTCTACCAGGAATTGTCCTCTCTGTTGAGCATGAGTAAATCTCCCTGCCTTGAATAAATCTTGTGCAGATGTAGAAAATGCATTAAAGGCTGAAAAACTAGAGGTGGCTGGAGACAGTGGCAGAAACAGAGTAGTCAATCTGTGAAGGCGCGTGGGCAGCTGGGGCTCCCCACTTACCCAGAGCAGGGAAGGCAGCCGGGAGTGTGAGTGGGTCTCCTTCCTGGAGGTCATCTCAGGGTAGCCACGGCCTCTTTCCCTGGTGACGCTCCATTCAGCTAGAGCTGTCTGGACCTCCTTTTAAGGATATGGGTGAGTGTTGGTCTCCATGACATAGAAACATCCATCTATTTGATCCATTCTGTGAAAAAAGCACTCTTTGAGTGAAAACTCACTCCAAACTGTTTTTAGAGTACATAGACAAAACATGGACATATTTTTGGTTTGTTTGGCCTAATTTAGACACAAATTGCTGATTCTTTTCTGGAATGTAACTGAGGTTCCAGGCCCTGATTTTATTATATTGTTTGGTCCATTTTCACTCACCTTTTAACTTACTTGTTCGAGCACTGCAACTGACCTGCCACATACAGACCTGTGAGATTGTCCTGCTGTTCATTCTAGAAGATTTCTTATTTCAATTTCTTTCTTTTTTCTTTTTCTTTTCTTTTTGTCTGCCGATCTGTATGGGGATCCGAACCCATGACCATGATGTTACCAAGCACTACACTCTCCCAAGTGAGCTAACAGGCCAGCCCTTTATTTTAATTTCTAAGCAAGGCTTAATAGTACCTATAGCTCAGACAGTTCCCCCTTTCCAGATGATTTATTAACATGTTCAATAAATCCAGGTCCACCGTATACACGTGGGGGACTGTTCATTTGCTATCTCTTTTTCTTTCCCATCTCTAAGATTTTTTTTTTTTTTTTAACTCCCTCTACCCCATCATAGGCCCTGATGTGCAGGCAAGAAATTTAAAATGTTTTTATTCATTTTACACACTAGCAAACATCTGGATATTGTGAGACACCTGGAGCCTTTGGTTGTTTGGGCTCTATGTTTTTAAGACTTTTTTCTTTAGATTTCTGAAGACTTTCTGTATGTCTAGGTGTGAATTTCTTTTTATTTTTTTCTGCTTGGAATTTATTGCATCTCCTGACTCTGTGGATTGATACGTTTTATCAACTCTGAATATCTTTTTCAGATTTATCACTTCAGGTANCTTATCTTCCAAATATTGAGTGGGAGAGAAAGGGGTGGTGTTGGGAAAATAGAATAGTTTTTCAGGACCCTCACCTTGAGTCCCATTGGGTGTGATTTAGCACATCCATTGTAAGCAAAGTGTGTGTGTGTGTGTGTGCGTGCATGGAGTTAGTGCACGTGGGCACCAATGTATTGGTTTTGTTGCTATTCTTGTGTTCTTCAGAGAGAGAGAGGGAGGGAGAGAGGTAGAAAGGAGTTTAATGAAGCAGGCAGGAGGGCGTCTGCCTCGGGTGTCCGCCCAGCGCAGCCATGCTTTCCAACCTATAGCCTCCAAGGACCTGTTTCCTGGTTACCTAGCTCATAGACCTGCATGAAGGGGTCTGGGGACCCAGCCTGGCATATGAAGGGTTTGTGACCCAGTCTGTGAATGGGCT
>NW_007737946.1:48086-48361 GCF_000696425.1 Galeopterus variegatus | reverse complement strand
AGGGGTTCTTCCAAAGTGAGGTCCCCAGAGATGGAATCTGCCTCTCGGGAAGAGGGAGTTTATGTGGGGCCAGCGCCCAGGGTGTGGCGGAGAGACGATCTGGGCGGGCTTCTCTTCCCAGCCCCCCCGAGGCTGGCCGGGGCCTTCCCACGCTGCCAGCCCCGTCTGAGAACCGCGGGAAGAGTGGGACTATAGGCCGGTCCACAGGCACCGTGGTGCTCCGCGTCGAGGTAAGCAAATAGCACGTCCCAGCGGGGAGCTACGTCAGACAGAGA
>NW_007737946.1:45816-46548 GCF_000696425.1 Galeopterus variegatus | reverse complement strand
AGAAAAAAAAAAAAAAAAAAAAAAAAAAAAAAAAAAGAAAAAGAAAATACTTCCTGTTCTTCTGTTCTTATGAATTTGACTATTCTAGGTGCTTCATATAAGTGGAATCATGAAATACTTTTCCTTATTTCACTTAGCATAATGTCCTTAAGATTGACCCATGTTGTAACATGTTGCAGAATTTCATTCTTTTAAGGCTGAACAATATTTCATTGTGTGTATGTGTGTGTATACATATCCCCATTTTGTTTATCCACTCATCTGCGGATGGACTTGGGTTGCTTCCACCTTTTGGCTATCGTGGGATTTTTTTGATAGTAACCATTCTAATAGATGTGAAATAGAATCTCACTGTGGTTTAGATTTGCATTTCCTGAATGATTAGTGATGTTAAGCATCTTTTCATATGCTTGTAGACTATCTGTATTATCATTTTTTAATTTTTTTTTATTTATTTTTTTGTCTTTTTGTCTTTTTTCCATGTCCGGCAACGGATCGCAACCCTCAGTGTTGCCCCCGTACCGGACCGGGGACCGGCAACGGGATCGCAACCCTCGGTGTTGCTCCTGTGCCTCGCTCAGCCAGTGAGCGGGAACCGGTCTGTATGTGGGATCTGAACCCTCGGGCGGGAGCGCTGCCGCGCTTCCCAAGCGGCGCACTATCCAGGGCGCCACACGGCCCGCCCCGTATTATCATTTTTGGGGGAATGTCTATTGAGTGGTTTGGCCTTTT
>NW_007737946.1:35727-44922 GCF_000696425.1 Galeopterus variegatus | reverse complement strand
TTTTTTTATTTATTTTTTTGTCTCTTTGTCTTTTTTCCATGTCCGGCAACGGATCGCAACCCTCAGTGTTGCCCCCGTACCGGACCGGGGACCGGCAACGGGATCGCAACCCTCGGTGTTGCTCCTGTGCCTCGCTCAGCCAGTGAGCGGGAACCGGTCTGTATGTGGGATCTGAACCCTCGGGCGGGAGCGCTGCCGCGCTTCCCAAGCGGCGCACTATCCAGTGCGCCACCGGGCCAGCCCTGTATTATCATTTTTGGGGAAATGTCTATTGAGTGCTTTGCACTTTTAAAAATTGGGTTGATTTTTGTTGTTGAGTTGTAGAAATTCTTTATAGATTCTGGATATTAATCCCTTATTAGATATATGACTTGCAGATATCTTCTCCTATTCTTTGGGTTGCCTTTATACTATATTGTATCCTTTGATGCACAGAAATTCATAACTTCCATACAGTTCAATTTAATAATTTTATCTTCTGTTGCCTTCATTTTTGGTGTCACACCAAGAAACCACTGCTAAATCCAATGTCATGAAGCTTTTTCTCCTATGTTTTCTTCTAAGAGTTTTACAGTATTATGTCTTTGATCCATTTTGAGTTATTTTTTTGTATATGATGTATGGTAAAGGTCCAACTTCATTCTTTTGCCTGTGGATATCTAGTTTTCCCAACACCATTTGTTGAAAAGACTGTTCCTTCCCCATTGATCTTCATACCTTCGTCAGAAATTAGACCATATATGTGATGGTTTATTTCTGAGCTCTCTATTTTATTCCATTAGTCTGTATGTCTGTCTACGCCCGCACCAAATTGTTTTGATTACCATAGCTTTGTAGTAAGTTTTGAAATCAGGGGGTATGAGACCTCCAATTTTGTTCTTTTTTTTTTTTTTTGGTGGCTGGCCAGTATAGGGATTAAATCCTGGACCTTGGTGTTATCAGCACCACACTCTAACCAACTCAGCTAACAGTCCCATTTCTGTTCTTTTTTAAGATTGTTTTGGTTATTCAAGGTTCCTTGAGATTTCATATAAACTTTGGGATGGATCTTTCCATTTCTACTAAAAACATAATTGGGATTTTGACAGGGACTGCACTGAATCTATAGATCACTTTGAGTAGTACTGATTTATATCTTAACGATATTAAGTTTTTCAATCCATAAACTTATCATTTCATTTATTGGTATCTTCTCTAGGCCTAATTTCGAATGCCTTTTTTTCTTTACAATAACACATTTCGTAAAAAGAAGTTTTGAACCCACCTTTGTCACCTCAGTGAGTACCCAAGAGAACTGAAGCCACATATGTCTAAATGAGTAACTGGAAAGTCAAGAGGAAGTAATCTAATTTTCCAATATCAAACTAACTTCTTTATATCTGTAGGCTTCATTAGGATTATCCTACAAAACTTCAGAATGAGTTTTAGATGTTATAATCAGATTTTGTATTTCCAAATAGTATGTAATAATGTCCTTTTCACAAATATAGAGCAATCTTTAAGTAGTAGTTATGAATCACTTGATACTGCAATTAGCCAGAGAATGACTATTTGAAATACTAAAAAGCTAGTTTCACAATTGCTCTAAACCAGATATTTAAAGAAATATCTACAACACCCTGAAACTAAATTCTGTCCTTGGGCACGAATGAATGCTACTCTCTGTAAAGCATGTCACAAGCACATTAGTATAATATATATCTAACATAAAGAAACCTAACACGATTAGTTAGGAGATTTTCTCCTTTAATAAAAGCTTAAATCATATGGATTGACTTAGATACTTACTGGCTCATATCTTCCACCTTTACAAAAGGCTTTTTGAGTCTTCCTGCTTGAGAACATAGAAAACATATTAGATACTTGCAAAATCAGGATTTTTTTTGGGGGGGGGTAAACAAAACTACTTCGGCAAAACCCCCCCAAAACCAAAAGACAACTATGTATCCACTTCAAAGTTTTAAGCCTCAGGTGAAGTATTCTCCAATATTACCCCATTTTCAAAAATAACAGAACTTCTGTCTATAGTCCAATATTCTTAAACATTCTGAATGCGGCTCCCAAAGGGTCTATGAATACAATTCAGAAGGATCATGAACTGGAATAGGAAAAAAACTGCACTTCCATCTTCACTTGTGACTGAGATTTAACATTTCCTCCAAGCAACAAATCACAATAGTATTAGCAGTACCTGTAACCTTGATACCAATGGAAGCAGCAAACATTTTCATACCAAATTAGTTATTACAGATAAAGCATCATTTATGCTTATCACTTCAAAATTACAGTAGCCATTAGAATCACTAGTAGAACTTATTTTTAATGTATAATAGAAAGCAATTCTATCACTTTTTTATAATTAAAAACTACCTTAATAACTAAATTTCAATGTAATTGATTTTTTTGGTATTCTAATGATTTTTTATAAAATGTTTTTAAAAACATTATTCTGAAAAGGGGGGTCCATAAGCTTCATCAGATTATCACAGGGGCCCATGTTCTAAAAAAAGGACCAAGAAACCCCTGAATAAATTATTTAAAGGGCTGTTTGCATGATTTTATAAGGTCTTTAAATAATTTGTTCTATTTTCTAAAAGCAAACCACACACATTTAAGGATATCAAAATACTTACTTCTTGTTTTTTGTGTGCCAGTACAAACTCTTTTCCCCTAAAAAAAAAAAAATAGTGAAAATACTGTTTGAAGTACAATGAAAACAGCAACTGCAGTTGTTCAATATCCTCAAGGTTAAAAAATAGTATAGAAAGAGTACTATAGCAAGGAAGTGTGACTGTTATTGTTTGATGGGGGAGGGGAATCTTGCTTTTAAAAATCAACCTAACCAAATGAATTAAACAATGGTCACTCAAGAATTAAAGATCTTAATCACTGGTTTAAAATTCAGTAATACACCCAACAAAAAACCAATTTTTAAATTATGGTAAAATACACATAAGATTTACTATCTTAACCATTTTTAAGTGCACAGTTCAGTTACATTAAACAATTACCTTGCATTCCAGCTGTAATTATTTTTGCCTTTATAGCAAGAAATCAACCAATAAGGAAAAATTAGTTAATGAAATAATCTAAAAACAGTCATGTAAGTTATTCAGATGCTCTTATTCAGCAAAACTTTTGTGTTAAACTCAACAAAGGAAGTAGTCAAAAATTTATTACAGTCCATCAGTTCAGGCCAAGATGAAATATATCTAATAGAGGCAGTCAATCCCACCGATTACAACTAAAAACTCTGAACAACATTCAGTAAGCAACTACCTGAAGAATGAAAAGTAAATAAAGAGAATCAAAACTCAGATCTCTAGTCATGGAGCTGGCAGCAGTGGAAGAGCCAGTGGCTAAAACTCCTATACAAACCCCATTTTTTCTGGCTAGAAGAACCAGGAAAGAGGCTACGGTAGTCCAAATACCAAGGGAATCCCTATACTATTTTTTCTTTCATTTCTCCCACAGTTTTGTTCTGAGGGTTGGCCCCAGTTATGAAGCTGTAGATGTAAATGTAGCACAAGCAGTAAAAACTGAGAAACTCTCACTTTCTGACTAGAACAACTAGGAAAAGGGCCATTGCAGGCTGGAGATTGAGGGGGAAATCCAAGAAAGGAGCAAGCTGGAGAAGGGAATCCTTAATTCCCTATATAAGCCCATACAAGTGCTAGGCTTAACTCCAAGTTGCACATGCTAAGGACAGACCCAACGCAGCATAGCAAGGGCCTGGAAAATGAAACTAAGATTTAAAACACTGCCTGAATCTTAGACTAACCTATATATGGTGTGTGTGCAGAACAAATCCAAAGCTGACTACAAGTCTTCGAAAACTGAAACAGAAGAAAATTGAGACAGAATTGACAGTTTGAACAAAACTGGGACGACGGTCTGCTAAAATAACAGCAAAATTAAAATCAGCATTATCCAAACTATTATATATAGTCAAATGACATTTAAAGAACCAGGAAAACATGATCAATTCTCAAGGGAAAGACAATCAGATGCCAACCCCAAAATGTTCCTGATGTCAGAATTATCAGAAAAAGACTTTAAAGTGAAGGCAAACACTTAAAATGAATGGAAAGACACAAATTCTCAAAAGAAAAACTAACTATAAAAAAGGATCAGACAGGAATTGTAAAACTGAAAAATACATTATCTGAAATATAAAATTCACTGGATGGGCTGGTTAGCAGATTGTAGATGAAAGAGTAAAGTGTCAATGAACTTGAAGACAAATGAATAGAAATCTCCAATTGTGAGAAAAGAGAAATAAAGAGATTAGGTGAAAAATAAAGAACAGAAGAACCCCAGGGACCTGCATGACAACATAAGAGGTCTAACTTTAATAATTTTAGCATTACTGTAGTTGTAGAAAGAGGAGATTGACTGATAAAGAAAAAAAAAAAATAACAAAACTTTCCAAACCTAAATCTGTAGATTCAAGAAGCTCAGTGAATAGCAAAACAGAATAATCTCAAAGATTAAAAAACACACTAGACACATCACGATCAAACTAAAAACCAATGATAAAGATAAAAACCATAGTATTTGTTCAATACTAAATGAATAAGGGGAATACAGGATCTGAGTTCTCATGGAGTTTATAATCTAGTACATACCAAATTCAAGGCACTGGCTGCACTGATACCTGTTAAGTATCCTTCAAATCTTCCCCTCCCCTTCTGTTACTTCCTTAAGCCAGGCCTTCGACATTAGATATGATTACTGACAATAACATCCCAGCATGTTTTTTAAACTGTGAACTGTGCCCTATTAGCAGGCTTTAAAGTCAACTTAGAGAGTTGTTACCAGTATTTTTAAGAAACGAAGATACTATAGAAATATCGGTATGTGTCACATTTGAAAGGTAAGTATTGTTCCATGAAACTTCTTTCAGATCCATACACATACGAAGACAAATGTGATGTGTGTTATCTACACAGAGGCCCTAAATGTCCCTGTGAGTTTAAATTTTTCATACATTTACTTCTATATACAATCCAATCTGCAAAGTGCAGTAGAGGTCATTTATATGCTACTTAGCATAGTCCAATAAAGGTACATCCACTCATCACTTTGTGAAGATTTGGAAATAGCCATTTGAAAATTTTTTTACCTGTAAATAAGATAGACAAATAAAATATTAAGTTTTATTTAAATACTAAGAAAACTATTTGCTGCTTTCTGCATATTATTCATATCTTATATAAATGTGAATTTATTAAAGTGAAAGTCAGAGGGAATTCATGCTTCCTTGTATGTGGCATGCATATTCTGAGTGGTCACGATGTAGTGTATTTATTGATAATTGTGTTCAAGAGAGTTCAAAAGCCATTTTCCAGTTCTCAGTCTTGCCAGCAAAGAATTCATTCTGTAATGGCAACCAGAAGATCTTTCCAAAATGACTATCCAATCAGGTCACTTCATAATCTTTCAGTAATTTTCTACTCCCTTCAAGATAAAATCTAACTCCTTTATACAGTGTGTAAGGTCCATTATAATCTGAACTTGATTTTTCCAGCTTCATCTTTTGTTATTCTCTCACTCAAAGATCAAGTTGTATTATACTAAAGAAAATTTCCAGAACATGCCATCCTACTTATGGCTTCATGTCTTTACACACAGTCTCCTGTGAAATTTATTTTTATTTTAGATCCCAATCATTTAAGAATTAAATGAATGGGGGAGGGAAGGAGGGAAGAAGGATGGAATGAAGAAAAGAAAGAAAGAAAAGACCACAATATGTTGAACTTTCAGAAGGAGAGAACAAACCTAAGGATACTAGAGAAGGGGGAAGGTACGACGGGGTTTGGGAAGTGATAGGTTGGGTAAGAGCATAAAGAAATATAATAATTTGTAAGAATGAATATGTTAATAAGAAAATATTTAAAAAGAGAATTAACTAAAGGAAAAGCAGATCACAAATAAATGGTCTCAGAAATATGAGAACCAGAAGAAAGTTAAGAGATGAAAGAAATTCCAGAAGAGAAAAGTTCAAGGAATGAACAACAGCTGAGAGAACCAATATGATTGGTTTTAAAAAGTATCAAATTGATTTGGCCAATTGGCCAAGAGTTTCATACCTTATAGGCTGAAAAGTATATGGGAAGTATAAAAGTGAGATTGGAGAAGTTCGGATGAGAAGGATTATATATATTGGAAAGTATTTAGGTAGGATGTGGGGTCAAGGGAGGTTTTATTGCATTTGTTTTTAAGGATGAAAAAGGCTGGAATCTGTATAGAGGCTACAAAGAAGCAGCCAGGAAATTAAGTCTAACAGAGCTCAATCCCCAATGAGATTATTTAAAAAATATTTCAATATTTCAAAAATATTTCAAGGCCATACTATCTAACAAGGTTTTGTTATACCACCATCTAGAGCAGTTGAAAAGTAAGTACTTTCCCTATTTACGTTACAAACAGAAGTAACTTCCTAGGCAACAGGCTAATTTTAGGGTTTTCCTACAGAATAAGCAAAAGTATCTGTTAAAAAAAAAAAACAACAACAACCAATAAGGAAACAAACAAAAAAACCTATGCCACTATCCCATAAACAACTTTTTACCTCATGAGTTCAATCCTAAAATTTAATGATATATAACAATTTATTTGAACAAGAGAAACATGAATACAATACACGGGCTTACCCCTAGGATACTGTGACAATAATATTTTCTACTTGGCAAGAAAAATTTACAGATACATTAAAAAAAAACCCCAAACTTGAATGCTTTTAAAAATTAGTTTAAAAATTAAAAACATACCACATCTCTTGCAGAAGTACTTGATTTCTTGAGTAAATACAGTTCTTTTTTCTTTTGTTCAATGTAGTATCTAATGTCTTTATTAAAAGAGAGAAGGGTTTAAGATTTGCAATTTTACCCTTGGAGTTAAACATAGATATTTTCTTATAGTTGTAGTAAATTTATATGAAGGAATTACCATTACAAGCATCCCTTGTTATCAAAAACTTTACTATGAAAATCCAGGAACCAAGGGACAGACATGGGTACTTATAACAAATATTGGCAAAAGACAATTATAGAATCCTTACCATCAATATGAAGAATTTTTACTCCCCATGATAAGGCATTTGATAATATACTATTTGAAGGAATAAAATCCTGTAAGAAAAAAAAGTTAAAAAGAAGTTTCTCTACAGACTATTTAAAATGAACTAAATTTTAAAAAACTCAATTTGAAGCCTAATGTCACTGAGATGGTTATTCAGAACAGACCTTTATAGAATTAACAATAGCAATGAGGACATTAATTTTTTTTCTTTTAGAATTTCTAAAACCAATCCCACTTTATACCCACGTTCTCAAAAATTTAACACGTAGTAGTATTTTAAAAGACCACAAGATGGTGATGTTTCTTCATGCAAAGTAGATTCTCTTTGTAAAATGAGATACATGAAGAAATTTAGGCTTTTCCTATTAAAAATGAGAAAAAATATATTAAGAACATCTACAATTTCCATTTGAATTTTTTTTTTCCTGCAACTTGGCCAGCACTGGGATCTAAACCCTTGACCTTGATGTTGTAACACTGTGCTCTAACTGAGCTAATGGGCCAGTGCCCTCCATTTGAATTTTTTTTTTGTCTTTTTCCGTGTCCGGCAACGGATCGCAACCCTCAGTGTTGCCCCCGTACCGGACCGGGGACCGGCAACGGGATTGCAACCCTCGGCGTTGCTCCCGCGCCTCGCTCAGCCAGTGAGCGGGAACCGGTCTGTATGTGGGATCTGAACCCTCGGGTGGGAGCGCCGCCACGCTTCCCAAGCGGCGCACTATCCAGTGCGCCACCGGGCCGGCCCCCTCCATTTGAATTTTTAATGGCAAAACATACAATGTGAATTTTTAAAGTTCCTACTTACATGGTCCTTGATAGCTTTTTCAACTAATAATTTTCCTCTGCTTAAACACACCTATAAAAGAACAAACAAACATAAGAGTCATAACATAGTTCTTCACTGGAGAAAGACTAAAAAGGTAAAATAGCTAAATAAATAAAATTTATTTGTACAAGTCTTATCAACACAACAAATATATGGTCAAAAGCGATTTCTTTAGGTTCTTGGCAAGATCTCCTATTTAAGTTTCTTTCTTTTTTTGGTGGAGCAATTCAATTGAATGAGACCTAAGAGGTCAGTTTTGTAGTAAATTCTATTCAACACGACAAATGAAAACAGCTAGGTTACACTAGGTTAGTAGGTTTACATTTTAGTTTCCTATTAAATTGAAGATTTAAGAAAAAGAATAAACTTTATATACTGTTTTTACATATTATTTCACTTTTCAATAAAATATTAGGAAAAGCAGTTGAAAAGCTATGAGCAACAAATAATTTGGAACAAATCACTACAGTATTGTCTCCTTGCTCCAAAAAGTCATTAAATGAAAGAATGCATGAGCCTTCCTTGGTCTCTTCTCCTTTCTCTGACTTCTTTTCTTCTATGTATTATGTCTTTTTTTTTTTTTTTTTTTAGGTGATATCGCCTTTGTAGTTCATTTCTTCCACCTGTTTACCCCTCATTTTCCCTGCTTTTCAAATGGCTACAGTTGACAAGTTGAAAAGGATATTTAAAATGACAATTTAATTACATTTCAAACTTAAATATGAGATAAATTAAACATTTTTTTCTCTTCCCCACACATCACCCAATTAAAAATAATTCTAGAACAGGGGTTGGCAACCTATTTATGCAAAGGGCCAGAAAGTACACATTTTATGCCTAAAGCACAAAAGCAACCACATATAATACCTAAACAAATGGGTATG
This sequence comes from Galeopterus variegatus, assembly GCF_000696425.1. Taxonomy (NCBI): domain Eukaryota; kingdom Metazoa; phylum Chordata; class Mammalia; order Dermoptera; family Cynocephalidae; genus Galeopterus; species Galeopterus variegatus. Next base: position 36,129 of record NW_007737946.1, on the reverse strand, counting down.
GCTATATTACAATAAAATTTTATAGACAATGAAATTCAAATTTCATATTATTTCTACTTGTCACAAAAATATTCTTCTTTTGACGCTTTCCCCAAACCATTTGAAAAGTATAAAAACCATGCTTAGCATGCAAGCTGAACAAAAACAGGCAGTGGGCTAGATTTGGCCTGTGGATCATAGTTTGCATATCCCTGTTCTGAAATTTAAAAAGATTTCTCTCTCTTCTTTAAAAGAATAATCTGGGAACAACAATATGGATGGACCTTGAGAGAATTATATTAAGTGAAACTCAGGCACAGAAAGAGAAATACCACATGTTCTCACTTATTGGTGGGAGCTAAAAATAAATAAATACACACACACACACACACACACAAATCGTTTAATAGAGTTTGAGATAAT
>NW_007737946.1:6544-34044 GCF_000696425.1 Galeopterus variegatus | reverse complement strand
ACCACAACTTAAATTCCTGAATTTATAAACACATGTACCAAAGACAATGTAATTAAAGATCATCCACATCCAGGGGCAGGAAAATTAAACTAAGTAGAAATAAATACGAGGTAGATTTATTCCAGGAATTATAGACTCAAATGCCTAAAAGGGCCTGGAGGGAACATAAACAATTTAAACACCAAATACTGTACTCATTTTCATAATTACAAGGCCCTAGCCATGCCAGAGTTTCTAATTTTGCAAGAGAACCCAATCTCCTACACATTTTATTGTGATAAAATATACATAACATTTACCATTTTAAACATTTTTAAGTGTATGATTCAGTGGCAATAAGTACATTCACAATGTTAAGCAACTGTTACTACTATCCATCTCCAGAACTTTTTCATCACCCCGAACCGAAACTCTGTATGCATTAAACAGTAACTCCCCATTCTCCCCTCTCACCAGTCACTGGTAATCTTTATTCTACTTTCTGTATCTGTGAATTTGGCTATTCTACTGGAATATAAGTGGAATTCTATATTAGTCCTTTTGTGACTGGCTTATTTCACTTAGCACATTGCTTTTAAGGTTCATCCATGTTGTAGCACATATCAGAACTTCATTCCTTTTTTTTTTTTTGCCTTTTTGTGACCGGTAAGGGGATCGCAACCCTTGGCTTGGTGTTGCCCGCACTGCACTGTGCTCAGCCAGTGAGCGCACCGGCCATCCCTATATAGGATCCGAACCCAAGCTGCGCTCCCAGTGCCGCACTCTCCCGAGTGAGCCACGGGGTCGGCCCAGAACTTCATTCCTTTTTAAAGCTTAATAATATTCTACTACATCTACATACAATATTTTGTTTATCCATTTACCTGTTGGACATTGGGCTTTTTCTACCTTTTGGATATTGTGAATAATACTGCTATGAACATGGATATACAAATATCTTTCGCACCCTGCTTTCAATTCTTTTGGATATATACTCAAAAATGGACGGGCCGGCCCGGTGGCGCACTGCTACAGTGCGCCGCTTGGGAGCGCGGTGGCGCTCCCGCCGAGGGTTCGGATCCCACATACAGACCGGTTCCCACTCACTGGCTGAGCGAGGGGTGGGCGCAGCACCGAGGGTTGTGATCCCGTTGCCGGACACGAAAAAAGACAAAAAGGAAAAAAAAAAAAAAATGGAATTGCTGGATCATATGGTAATTAAATTGTTAATTTTTTCAGAAACCACTCACACTGTTTTGCATAGTGGCTGCATCATTTCACACTCCCACTAACAGTACACAAGGGTTCCATTTCTCCACATTCTTGTTAACATTTGTTATTTTCTGATTCTTTGCTAGTAGCTATCCTAATGGGTGTGAAGTGGTAACTCACTGTGATTTTGATCTGCATTTCCCAGTGACTGGCGATGTTAAGCATCTCTTCATGTGCTTATTGGCCCTTAGTATATCCTCTTTGCATAAATGTCTCTTCAGGTCCTTTGTCCATTTTTAAATTGGGTTGTATATCTTTTGTTGTTACGTTGTTACGAAGTTCTTTATATATTCTGAATATTAATCTCCTATCAAATTTATGACTTGCAAATATTTCCTACCATTCCTCTGGGTTTTCTTTTCACTCTCTTGCTATTATCCTTTGAGGCAGAAAAGCTTTTAATTTTGATGAAGTCCAATTTAAAATTTTTTCTTTTGTTGATTGTGATTTTGGTATCATATCCAACAAATCATTGCCAAATCTGACATCATGAAGATTTCCCCCTATATTTTCCTCAAAGAGTTTTGTTCTTACATTTGAATCTTAGATCCAATTTGTTAATTTTTGCATATGATGTAAGTTTTGCATGTGGGTATCTAGTTTTCCTAGCACCGGGTGTTGAAAAGATTGTCCCTTCCCCATTGAATGGTGTTGGCACCGATGTTGAAAATCAACTGACCATATATGCAAGGGATTATTTCTAAGCTGTCTTTTCTATTCCATTGGCCTGTGTCTGTCCTTATGCTAGTGCCACACATTTCCTTTGCTTTTATTTCTTACAGATCAAGTTACAACTCCTTAGTAGTCCTATAAGAGATCTTTAAGACAAATACATTTTTGGTGACAGAAAAGATAAATACACTACAGACAGAAACCAGGACCTATGGAATGAACACTGCTGAACTATAGGAAAGACAGTATGGGAAGGGATCAGTTTGATAAATAAAAAAATTGTAAAAAGGAAGTTAATAAACTCAGTTGAAAATTCACAGCTTTGGGGGAAAATTTGGAAATTAATGCCCTTAATATGCTCTTAACTTCACTGGCCTATTTCAAACCATTTTAGAGTAAAGACTTGAATTGTCTTAAACCAAAAGGTCACTCAAATATCATCTATGCAGAAGTCATTCAAAATGTGTTTCTTGAAAGTGCCTCAGGAATTGTGGGGACGGGAGGAAAGAGAAAGGGGCAAGGCAAGTGGTTCCTACTGTAGGCTTTTAGCTAGAGCATTTCCCTTTTATAAAGGCTTTACACACTGGACTTCTAAATATAATTTTGTTTGAAGGGTTCCAATACTAAAAACACAAATCTAAATAACACTAATGTCTTTAGACCATTAGACCTAGATTTAATAAATTGTTCATCGTATTTGAGAAAGCTATCAAACTATATCAGGTAGCTACTTTGTAGCCATTGATTGCTAGAGGAACAGAATGGTGCAGCAGTATGTCACTCTGGGAATTAAGAGGCAAATGCACCTCTGATTAGGCCAGTCATTTAATTTCTCTGGACCGCAAATACTTCACTTCTAAAATGAAGGTGTCTTTACTCAATGTCTAAGGTCCTTAACACATTAAGACAATCTTGATAGGTGGTATAGTCGATATGTAGGCAACCCTATAAAACATGACCTTTAAGAACACAGTCATATGGTCATTATGATACAAGCCTCTACTATTACAGACTTGTGGCAATGTTTTAGTTTAACCAAACAGCAAAAAAGTAAAATAACTTCTCAAAGATAGACAAATAAAATATCACATCAACAAGCAATTCCAGGAAACCTGTTACATTTTTTCTGAAAGTTTCTAGTCTGTCAATGAAAGGATCCATTCGGATATTCAAAGATGCTGACCTTCAGAAACTCAAAGCCAGCAGGAACTTTTAAATAGAAAAAAACCCTTAATAACCTCACTTACTAAAATTTAGCTAATATTAACCTTAATCCTAAGAAAATCTTAGAATTTTTCTTGAGTTTTCTAATTTCCTAATCATCTAATCAATGTACAAGGTAGGAAAGATGTAGTATTTCCAGATTCTTAATCCAAAATTCTGTTCCCTTAATGACATTCATTTTGTTGAGACTCAATATCTCTATCAAGAAAGAGCAATTTTAAGTCTTTGTGGTTTGAGCAGACTTTCTGTGTTTTGTAATAACATTATTTAACTGTTATACTAGTCTAGACAAATTTATAATATTTAAATAATTATGATCAAAGAGTTTTTGCTATTTGGAAGATATCCCAATATTACAACTGAGAAGACAATGAGCAATTCCACTAGAACAAGAGAGTTTCATTTCTTACACTTTGGAAACTTTGTACTTTACTACTAATCACAGAAACCTGAAAGTTTTGTCAGACTTCAAAAGATAACAAGTGGTTTTTCATTAATGATAAACAGTTGATAAAAATTTAAGCTTAGTGCTAACAGATGTTTTTCAAAATGAAAAATTTAAATGATTACATACTAGAAAGTACTAGTCACAAATTCTTCCTTTTTTGTCAGTGTATGGTTTCACTTACCCCTCCCAGATCCTTAATGTCCTTTTGCAGTTTTTCAGATACAGTGACAGAAGGTAAGTCAAGGTAAAATACTTTTCCCCAAAGTGGCTTATATTTGCATTTTTCTGGTCTGTTATCAGTTTTCAGAGATTTCAAAGACGGTCTGTTTTTTTCATTTTTGACTTGGATTCCACCTGTTATTAAAGTGTTTAGAATTAGATATTTTATGCAAACAAAATTTTTACTGTTTTAAAAAAAATTTCATTATACAATAATATTACAGAACCGAAAATCTTTATAAACCTACCAATTTAAGTCATTAGTATTTAAATGTACTTCTCTGTAAGACTACACAGAATAAAGGCAAAATGACCTATATACTTTCACAGGTCCTATATTGTGAAATAATAGTTGAATCAGCAGGAAATATTCAGGTGAAACCTGAAAGATTTTCTTCCTCAGGACGTAAACACCATGAGGGTACTTACTCAACTGCTTACTGAGCATCTGCCATTCTGTTGAAAACTCAAAATTTGTGCTTAAAATGTTAAACATTTAGTGACGCAAGAAACCTGTTACCCAAAATGATCTAGTCAATGTTCCTGAGTGCTCAAGTTTAATTTCATATAAAGTCTGTCTATATATTAAGAACTAAACTGTCCATTTCATATAAAGAACTTAATGGACCGTTAAGAACAACTAAATCACCACTCATTTCATTATTTTCACTGAAAACAAATCTGACATCCTAGCAACTGCTTTAAAAATTAACTTTCAGAATACAATTTGTTTTTAGGCTAGTGGTTACTACACACACAAAAACATCTATATGAAAAACTTAGATGCTGATTCCACTTTATTTTTTACTGAATAAGGTGACTGAAAATGGAAATTTGCTTTTGTTTCCCTGCTTGTCTATAATGCTGAAACCAGCAATGGTGTGTTTGAAATTCCAATACTTTGTCAACTTTACAAGTGAAGGGTAATAAACTTTTGAGAGTAAGACCAAAAATCCACCCACAATTCCCCAATCTAACAGTAAAGTGAAAAGCCCAAGCACATTTGATTTTAAACTGAAGTCGGTAGCCTCAAAGGGCCTGAGCGGCGTCGCAGCGTCTCCGGAGGTCTGGGAGGAAGGCAGAGCCGCAGCCCCGATCCGCGAGTTCCCGGGTCCGCACATTGTTTGCCAGTTTTCAACGAAAGGAACGACCGGGAATTTGGGACCGTGGCTGGAGCAGGCAGAGCGCGAGGGGCCGGGCCGGCAGCCGGTCCCTCTCTGAGGCAAAAACCTCAAAGGAGCTTTCCTTCAGGCCACAGAAGAGGACGGTCAGAAGAGAAAAGAAGCAGTGCGGTCAGCTAGAGAACTCCGATGAATCAATGGTGGAACCATGAGGGTAGGAAAGGATTAAAGGGACTGTAGGTGGAGGAGGGGCTTCGTACCCTGGAAATGTCCTTTGCTGTGGATCCTCATGGCTCCGGAGTTCATGGCAGCCGCCTGGCACCTACATGCTGGATCCGGGGAGGGTGTCGCGCCGGGCGGCCGCGAAAACACGGCTTCTCCGGGCGCGTTGACAGGACGGCCACCTCTCCCCTTCCGTGGGCCCCAGCTCCCACGAAATAAAGGTGCCTCGTCTGCGGGCAGGGTTTCCGGGGTCGGATACTGCTCCTAGGGGCGGAGGAGGAAGGCGCAGAGCACAAACGAGTGGGTTGCGGCGGTTGAAGATTTGAAAACGCGTCACGCGGCCGCGGCGCCGATACGCGCGCCCCGCCCCCTCACGCCGCGCGCCCCGCCCCCTCACGCCGCGCGCCGCGCCCAGCCTCGCGCTCGCCCCACGTGTCCGCCTCCTTGCGCAGCCAGCTCCGCCCCTTAGTGCCCGCTTCCCGGAGTCGCGCGTCCGACCCCCTCACGCCCCGCCTTCTCACGCCTTGCTCCTCCCCGACGGGCGGTGTTTCCGCCTCCGACCCTCCCCCATTGCTCTGTTCTATGTGCCTCAGACCCCAGATTTCCGCCCGCCGCTTGGAGTTTAGGCACATCCCTGAAGGCTCCCTCTGGCTCGGTGTTGACCAAACCTGGTGGTTGCCGTTAGGGACGCCGGAGGCCGGCGTAGTCCACCGCCAGGGTCATTCCAACCTTCTCGGTTTGCCGGGACCATCAGTCCTCCAGCCGCCTTCTCCTTCCACCAGGTACGCTGATTTCCTACAGGTCGGACGTCCAGGAGGCTGGAGACGCTGCGCTGCGATCGAGCCCATACTTGGCCACGGGACGGGCTGGGGACGGGCGGTGGCGGCAGCCCCTGCTCGGTGCACCCTGAGTCGCAGAGCCCGGCTTTCCCACGGTCATCGCCGACCCCTCACCCTGGAGACAGGCCGCAGAGAGCAGACGGGGGACGTCCAACCAAATGGCCACCGGCCCACAGCGCGTTCAGGTCGTTCTGTACCCTTTGGTACTTGGCCGTGAGCTCTGCTCTGTTAACCTTTGTTATGCACAAACCTATTTTCGTTTTATTGTGTATAAGTTTACATCAGCAATAAAAGAGAGTGGAAAATGAAGTCTCCGTCTTTTTCATCTGTATAACGGGATAATGAATTACGGTAAGGATTAAATTTAAATGTTTGTGAATATTTTAATTTTGTTTTATAGACGGGAAAATTGTTTTTGGTATATTTCTGTAAACTTTTTAAGGAGGAAGAAGATTATATTTTGTACTATTTTGCATTCCTCGATCCCAGGCCATAATAAACACTCAGTGTTATCGTTGATTTTTGATCTAGTAGTTCAAGGAAATCAGAGAGTTCAATATTACTGATTTGCAAATAGGTACCTAGGTGTGTTCTGACACCCACCCTTAGTCAGAGTGTAGAACACAGAGATGGATCAGGTTTGCTAAGGGAAATGAGAGTTTTATTTTAGACAGGTTTATGTTGAAGGGCCTGAGGCGACAATAATGGAACTATGTTTATTAAACAATTGGAGATATTTGTAACTCAGGAAAGATGTCTGGGAGAGAGTGACCCGGGGGAGGAGAAATATAGATTCATTTGAGAGACGTAATACAGAGGGATCTCAGTCACAGGATGATGCATAGAAGGTTAACAGATCTTAAGAGGTGGGAGAATGTGTAGTTTGAATAAACATTCAGTATTATAATTTCATTTGTGGAAAAACCTATTTTCAAAATATAAACTATAGGAAGAGCACAAGATTTTTATGTTTATGAAAAGGTCTTAAAGGTTGAGAAACGCTTATATGGCACATAGTAAGAACTCTGTAACTGTTATCATTCTGGTGAACTCTACAAGAATTCCTCCATTCCCAAGAGAGTTCAGAAAAGACTAAGACTTGGAAAATAGACCTTTGATCTTGGTGTTTAAGATGTCATTGGTTTCCTTAATGAGAATTCGAGTAGATGGTGAAGGTAAGTACTAGATAAAAAAGATGGGCTTGAAATTGAGACAGGTTGAGTGTACAGTTTCAAAACTGTGTCAGTGTAGGAAAATATATAGTGATAGGGAGGGAAGATTGGGTCTTTGGAAGGTTTAGAAGATATGAGAAAGGTTCAAGCATGTTTCTATTGAGGGAAGAAAATGGAAGTCCATTTTATGTTCTAGTGAAAGATGTTATTTTTCTTATTTACTATAAGGAAGAAAGACACACCCTATGCTGTTAGATTCACCCTTGTTTGCACTGTAGGTGATAATTCCAAGCTCTGAATAAGCAGAAAGCCAGCTTTAGTGGACAGTTAGTAATTTTCTAATCTATAAGCCAAGGTTAGTCTTAAAAAATATTATTAGAACCCAAGCTACTAAAAAGTAGCTACAGGAAAGACTTGGTCATTATCTATGGCCAGTAAGGCTAGAAACCTTATCTATCATATCAGTAATCTGGTCTGTTGGTAAGAGAATGAGGTTTACGTTAAAGTAGATCTTGAAAATGTGCTTGAGTCCTTCAGATGAAGGGTATACATTCCAGAAGAAATGAATTGGGGCAGGGTTATTTGTGGTGAGAAGCTTGGTTAAAGAATTCTATTAAGCAAAACTGGAGAACATTGAGCAGAATCATTGCCTCTCAATTTGAATTAAATGAACATTTTGCTGTGAATCAGGAGAAATGACTTTTATTCAGTACTGGCCTTATACCTAAGTAATTCTATGACTTGGGCAAATACTAACCTTTCTGTGCTAGAATTTCCTCGTCTGTAAATGAAGATAATACTGCTCAGTCTACTCCACAGCTTTTTGTGCCTATCGAGTGAGACCTAAACTACTTTTTCAGATTACCTGACACATATCCAAATATAGTTTTTTTATAAATTCTAATCTAGACAAATTAATAGTTCTGTAACACTTATCACATTCCTTATTTCTCTCTTTTGCTTCAGCCTTTCCACCTGGCTAGCAATTGTTTTCTTTCCTATCCATAGTAAACCTAGCATAGATTCAACCTTTATCCCCTCATTTGGGGCCTTCAATAGTTATTCCTGTTTGATTTATTTGCTAACTATTGATATGTAATCTGCTGAATGTGTTCTGTTCTTATTTTTATTATTTAATTTTTTAAATAACATTTTATAGTCTCCGTACCTGGTAATTGGAGGACCTAAAATTTTCCAAGGTTAAGTTCTTAGTTTTGCAAGTGAATCATATGAAAGGATAGGATTGATTAGTGGTTGTGCACTGAAGCCCATGTCTCAGGTGAGGTTAGGCTGGGAAACTAGGGTAAATTCAGCATTGTTAAGTCCTTGAACATAACCTAAGTGAAAGATCAAAAAGAAAAATAAGCAGAACAGCAAGGCTCAGAATTTGGGAGTGGATCCCTTGGAAACAACTTAATTCAGAGGCTGCTATGCCACTTGTGGGAGCTGTTATGGATAATGAACTAGTTCACAGATTATATCTTACATTCTGAACTACATTATAAATTCCTTTAAGGTAGTATAAAATAATCTGACTACCTACCCCACTTCCTGATTTCCTTCTGTATCGATTGAGCATGTGCAATGTGCTACATCCAGTGAGACTAGTTTACTATAAGACCCGTAGAAGTCTCATCATGTAAATTTATGAAATTTCTAATACTCTTAATTAATAATCTGCATGCATTAATGTACACCCATTTTAAGCAGTCATATCAATGAATTCTAATAAATATGTGCATCTATGTAATTACTACTACAATCAAAATATAGAACATTTCTGTCATTTCAGAAGGCTTTTTTATTCCTCTTTCTAGTCAATCTCCCTTGGTAACCACTTTTCTGATTTCTATTATCATAGAATAGTTTTGCCTGTATTTCAGCTTAATATAAATGGAATCATATAATTTGTATGTTTTGGGTCATAATTATTTTGTATAATGTAATATTTGAAGTTCATTTATTTTGTTACATATATCAGTAGTTCACTCTTTTTTATTGCTGCATAGTATTCCATTGTGTGAATATACCACAGTTTATTTATCCATTCACTCCTTGACAGATAATTTAGTTGTTTCTAGTTTTTGGCTGTTGTGCATAATGCTGCTATGAACATTTTGTATGTAAGTCTTGTTTTTGATGCTTTTCTTTTTTTTTTTATAGGAAGTAGGATTTATTAGTGGACATAAGTAAGGAGGGGGCAGCACAGTGAAAGCCCTCAGGAGTGCAGGGCCTGCCACTTGTCCAGGGAGCCATAGTTGGTGATGTATTTAACCATCCACAATGAGCTGCTTCTCAGCCACCGTGTCTTCAAATTCATCCACATTAAACTTAGTAAAGCCCCACTTCTTTGAGATGCGGATCTTCTGGTGGCCAGGGAAATTAAAGTTAGCCATGCACAGGGCTCCTTTCAATCACATGCTCCTTGTTCTGCAGCTTGCTGTGGATTGACATGACGACTTGGCCAATGTGAAGCCTGGCCACTGTGCCCTGGGGTATTTTCCAGAAGCACCCCACATACCTGTGTGGAGCCTAGGTTGGGGACAGCACTAGGTTAGAGACATGAACATCCATTGGAAAGGGCAATCTCCAAGGACCCGTAGGGCAATCCATACAGGCAACAAGCTGCATACACTACCGAGGAGGCTGCTGTTTGCAGCCATGGCATGACACATATTTTTATTTTTATTGGAATTGCTGGATCATATGGTAACTGTTTAACAGTATGAGAAACTACTGAAGTTTTTGACTTTCCCTCCAGCAATGTATAAGCATCTGAGTTGTTATACATCCTTGTCACTTACTGGATGTGAACTGGTAGTCTCTTTTAATTGAGGTAAAAATATAACAAAAAATTTACCATTTTAACCATTTTGAAGTATACAATTCAGTGGCTTCCAGTATATTAATAATGTTGTGCAACCATCACTACCGTCTAATTCCAGAACATCTTCAACAGAACAAAAAGAATTAGGTATTCATTCTCATTCACCCTTCTCCCCAATCCCTTGCAAGCATTATTCTGCCTTCTGTTTCTGTTTGCCTATTCTGAACATTTCATATAAATGGAATCACAGAATATTTGTTTTTTGTGTCTGCCTTTTACTTAGCATAATGTTTTCAAGGTTTATCCATGTTGTAGCGTGTATCAGTCCTTCATTCTTTTTTTATGGCTGAGTAAAATTCTCTTAGAGGGTGATAGACCACATTTTGTTTATCCATTCATCAGTTGATGAACATTTGGTTTGTTTCTTCCTTTGGCTATTATGAATAATAATGCTCTGAACATTTGTGTACATATTTTTTTAGAGTACAGTGTTTTCATTTCTCTTTGGTATATACCTAGGAGTGGAATTGTTCAGTCATATGATAATTCTGTTTAACATTTTGAGGAACTGCCAAATTATTTTTCACATGGCTGCACCATTGTACATTTCCAGTAACAGTATTAAAGGGTTCTCATTTCTCCACATCCTTCTCAACAAATGTTATTTTCTGTTTTTTGTTTTATTATAGCCCTCCTAGTGGGTGTGAAGTGGTATCTTTTTATGATTTTTATTTTCATTTTCCTAATGAGTAATGATGTTGAGGATCTTTTCATGTGCTTATTGGCCATTAGTATATCTTCTCTGAATACCTATTCAGGTCTTCAGCCCATTTTTTGAGTTGTTTGTCTTTTTGTCATTGAGTTGTAAGTTTTCTTTATATATTTTGGATATTATGATTTCCAAAAATTTTTTTCTCGTTCTGTGCCTTGTGCTTTTCAATTTTTTGATAGTGTCCTTTGATGTACAAAAATTTTTATTTTGATAAAATCCAGTTTTGGTGCTGATAACTCCAAGGTTTGGATTTGCATACTGGCCAGCCACAAAAGAAAAAAAAAATCCTATCTTATTTATTTTTTAAATTTTCTTTCTTTTGCTTTTGTTGTCATATCTAGGAAACTCTTGCCAAATCCAGGTCATATAGATATACCCCTATATTATAAGGGTTTTATAGTTTTAGTTCTTATATTTAGACCCATTTTGAGTTAATTTTTTATATATGGTGTGAGCTAAGGATCCAACTTCTTTCTTCTGCGTGTGGACATCCATTTGTCCCAACACTGTTTCTTGAGAAGACTGTTCTTTTTCTTTTCCTTGTTGATGGTCTTCACAACCTTGTTGAAAATCAATTAACCAGAGATGTATGGGGTTGTTTCTGGATTGTCACTTATATTTCATTGATCAATATGTCTGTCCTTATGCCAGTACTATAATGTTTTAATTACTGTAGCATTTTAGTAAATTTTGAAATTAGGAAGTCTGAGTCCTACAAATTTCTTCTTTTTCAAGATTGTTTTGGCTACTCATGCTCTCTTGAAATTCCATATGAATTTAGGATCAGCCTGTCCAGTTGTGCAAAAAAGTAGTTGGAAATTTGATAGCAATTACATTGAATTTGTAGAGTATTACCATCTTAACAATATTATGCATTCCAGTTAATGAACACAAGATATTTTGCCATTTATTTAGGTCTTTAATTTGTTTGAAAAATGTTTTGCAGTTTTCATTGTATGAGTCTTACACCTCTGTGGTTTAATTTTTCCTAAATATTTTATTCTTTTTGATGCTACTGTAAGTAGAATTGTTTTCTTAATTTCATTTTCATATTGTTCATTGCTAGTACAGGCATACTAAGTTTTATTGTGCTTTGCTTTATTGCACTTGACAGATATTGAAGTTTTTACAAATTGAGGATTCATGGCAACACTGTCAAGCAAGTCTATTGGTGCCATTTTTCCAGCAGCGTGTGTGCTTGCTTCTTGTCTTTGTGTCACATTTTGGTAGTTATAGCAATATTTCAAACTTTTTCATTATTACTCTATTATGATGATCTATGATCAATGATCTTTGGTGTTACTATCATATTGTTTTGGGGGACCATGAACTGTGCTCATATAAGATGGCAAACTTAATTGATTAATGTTCTATGTGTTCTGACTATTCTACTGACCTGCCATTCTCCTGTCTCTCTCCCTCTCCTCAGCCCTTCTTATTCCCTGAGATACAACAATATTGAAATTAGGCCAGTTAGTAACTCTACAGTGGCCTCAAGGTGTTCAAGTGAAAGGACGAGTTACATGTCTCTCACTTTAAATCAGAAGCTAGAAATGATTAAGCTTAGTGAGGAAGGCATGGGAAAAGCTGAGGTAGGCCAAAAGCTAGGCTTCTTGTGCCAAACAGTTATGTATGTTGTGAATGCAAAAGAACAGTTCTTGATGGAAATTGAAAGTGCTGTTCCAGCATACACATGAATGACAAGAAGGTGAAACAGACTTATTGCTGATATGGAGGAAGTTTTAGTAGTCTGGATAAAAGATCAAACCAGGTACAACATTTTCTTAAGCCAAAGTCTAATCCAGAGCAAGGCCCTAATTCTCTTCAATTCTGTGAAGGCTGAGAGAGTGAGGAAGCTATAGAAGAAAAGTTTGGAATTAGCAGAGGTTGGTTCACGAGATTTAAGGAAAGAAGCCATCTTCATAACATAAAAGTTCAAGGTGAAGCAGCAGGTGTTGATGTAAAAGCTTCAGCAAGTCATCTAGAAGATCTAGCTAAGATAATTGATGAAGGTGGCTACACTAAACAACAGGTTTTCAGTGTAGACAAAATAGCCTTCTATTGGAAGAAGATGCCACCTAGGACTTTTTGTAGAGAGAAGTCAATGCCTGGCTTCAATTCAAAACTTCAAAGGACAGGCTGACTCTGTTGTTAGGGGCTAATGCAACTGGTGACTTGAAGTTGAAGCCAGTGCTCATTTACCATTCCCAAAATCCTAGGACCTTTAAGAATTACACTACATCTACTCTGCCTGTGCTCTGTAAATGGAACAACAAAGATGACAACATCTGTTTACAGCATGGTTTACTGAATATTTAAAGCCCACTGTTGAGACTTACTGCTCAGAAAAAAAGATTGCTTACAAAATATTACTGCTCATTGACAATGTACCTTGTCACCCAAGAGCCCTGATGGAGATATACAATATTAATGTTGTTTTCATGCCTGCTAACACAATATCCATTGTGCAGCCTGTGGATCAAGGAGTCATTTTGACTAAATCTTAATTATTTAAGAAATACATTTCATAAGGCTATAGCTGCCATAGATAGTGATTCCGCTGATGGATCTGGACAAAGTGAATCAAAAACATTCTAGAAAGGATTCACCATTCTAGGTGCCGTTAAGAATATTTGCGATTCATGGGAGGAAGTAAAAATATCCACAATAAAAGGAGTTTGGAAGAAGTTAATTCCAACCCTCATGGATGACTTTGAGGGGTTCACAGTGGAAGAAGTATCTACAGATGTGGTAGAAATGGCAAGAGAACTAGAATTAGAAATGGAGCCTGAAGATGTGACTGAATTGTTGCAATCTCATGATAAAACTTTAACACATGAGGAATTGCTTTTTATGTATGAGCAGAGAAAATGGTTTCTTGAGATGAAATCTGGTGAAAATGCTGTGAACATTGTTGAAATGACAACAAAGGATTTAAAATATTATAAAAACTTAATTGATAAAGCAATGGTAGGGTTTGGGAGGACTGACTTCAATTTTGGAAGAAGTTTACTGTGAGTACAATGCTATCAAACAGCATCGCATGCTACAGAGAAATTGTTTGTCAAAGAGTCAAACGATGTGGGAAACTTCATCGCTGTCTTATTTTAAGAAACTGCCACAACCATCACAGCCTTCAGCAGCCACCACCCTGATCAGTCAGTCAGCAGCCATCAACATGGAGGCAAAACCTTCCACCAGCAAAGATTATGACTCACTGAAGGCTTAGATGATTAACATTTTTTAAGAATAAAGTATTTTTAAATTAAGATATATACATTTTTTAAAGACATAATGCTATTGCCCACTTAATAAACTACAATATGGTATAAACACAGCTTTTACAAGAACTGAGAAACCAAACATCTTTACACATGCTTATTAGTCATCTGAATATCTCTTTTGGTAAAGTGTCTGTTCAGATCTTTTGCCCGTTTTAAAAGCTGGGTTTCCTTGAGTTTTGAGAGTACTCTATATATTCTGGGCCTAAGTCCTTCATCAGATATGTGATGTGTAAATGTTTTCTACAAGTCTGTGGCTTGCTTTTTCATTCTTTTACCCATATCTTTCAAAGAGAAGTTCTTAATTTTGATAATATATAATTTATACTCTCTTAAAAATGAATTATATGCCTTTGGTGTCTTATCTAAAAAATACATTTATCCCAAGGCCATAAAGATGTATATTTTCTTCATATAGTTTTATACTTTGAGATTTTACAATGAGGTCTGCAATCCATTTTGAGTTTTTGTATTAAGTGTGATGTATAGATTGAGATTTTTTTTAAAAAAACATATGAATATCTAATTATTTCAGCACCATTTATTGAAAGAGACTATTCTTTCTCCATTAAATTATCTTTGCCTTTGTCAAAAAATATTTGACCACAAGGACAGGCCATGGCTCACTCGGGAGAGTGCGGTGTTGATAACATCAAGGCCACAGGTTCAGATCCCTATATAGGATGGTGCTGACAACACCAAGTTAAGGGTTAAGATCCCCTTACCAGTCATCTTTAAAAAAAAAAATTATTTGACCACATATGTGTGGATATTTTTTTTTATCCTTTGTTCTATTCCATTGATCAATATACCTATCTCCATTACCACAGTGTCTTTACTGTAGCTTTACAATAGGTCTGGAAATCAGGTAGTGTGAAGCCTTCAACCTTACTCTTCCTTTTCAAAATTATTTTGGCTGTTCCAGTTTCTTTGCCTTTCTATGTAATTTTAGAATTAGCTTGTCAGTTTCTATTAAAAATTGTGCTGGGATTTTTCAGAATTACTATGAATTATATATCAGTTTGGGGAGAACTGATGTTTTGATATTGAGTCTTGTAATCTATAAATATGGAATATCTCTTATTTAGGGCTTCTTTGATTTTTTTAATCAGTGTCTTAATTTTCAGCATTCAGATCATGCAAGTATTTCATATTTTTGGAGCTATTTGATGATAATTTTTTGTTTCAATTGATAATTGTTTATTGCTAATATATTGTTGCATTTGGGATTAAGTTTCCAATACATGAACTTTTGGGGGGCACACTTAAACCATAGCATTTTTACATTTAGGAATTTTTTTTTTTTTACCAACTTTTAATAGAATTTCAGTGACTAAACAAGGAACTAGGAAATGCTGTAGTAATTTGTGGAGCTGAATACACGTGGCTTTGAATAACACATTACATAAGGAGTAGCATATAGCATTATAGTAAGTGACTCAAATGACCAAAAGTTATTCAGTAATGATTTCCCTCCTATTTTGGCTTCGTATGTTATTTTATTTTTGTAGTAAGGTTATGTTTATGTACTAAATATTGGTAGCCTTTTCACCACCAAGAAACATATATGGATAATACTCGGTTCAGCAAATATTAAGGAAATATTAAAATGACACTATTTCAAAAGCACAAAATGAAATTCACAGAAGCAATTAGAATTCACAGGTAAATTCTATCAAATATTGAAGGATCAAATAATCTTAAGCTTACACAAACACTTCCAGAATAGTAAAAGAGAAAATATTCTCCAACTCATTTTATGAAATTAGCATAGGCTTGGTACCAAAACCCAATAAGAATGGTATGAAAAATACCAGCACAAAATATTAGAAAATATTTTGAACAGAATAAAAATGATAACACAGTATATCAAAATTTGTGGGATGCAGCCTAAGCAGTGTTTAGAGAATTTATAGCACTATAAAGCCTATAGTAGACAAGAGGAAAGATCTTAATAATGTCAACAAATCCAAAGTACAGAGAGAGAATAAAGATGATATGAGACGTGATGGCATACGAAACAGAAAAACGATAGAGAAAATAAGACCAAAATTTGGTTCTCTGAGGACATCAATAAAATTTATAAACCTCTAGCCAGACTGATCAGGAAAAAATAGAGAAGAAACAAATTAAACAATATAAAGAATGAGAGAGGTCACATAACTACAAAACCTATACATATTAAAAGGATTATAAGGCAATATTATGAAAACCTTATGCTCATAAATTCAACAACTTAAGTGAAATAGACAAATTCCTTGAAATACACTAACTGAAGCTTACAGAAGAAGAAATAAATAGCCTGAATATCCTTATATCTACTAAGAAAAACTCCAGGCCTAGATGGCCTCTGGTAAATTCTGTCAAACATGAATGAGAAGACAAAGACAATACAAGAGAAGAAAATCATGGACCAATATCTCTCATAAACATAGGTGGTAAAATTGTAAGCAAAATTTTAACAAATCAAAACCAATTCTATACAAAGAGGGTAAAACTTCATGAGTAAGTGGGGGTTTATCCCAGAAAGCAAGGATGGATAAACATTAAAAAATTATACAATATGAATCACCATATAACCATACTGAAAAGGAAAAACCATATGTTTATCTCAGTAGATGCTATCTATTGCTGTGTATCAAATTGCTGCAAAATATAGTGGCTTCAGACAACTAATATTTATTATTTCGGTTTTTGTGTGTCAGGAATCTGGATGCAGCTTAGCTGGGTAAGCTCAGAGTTTCTCACAAGGGTGCAATGTAGGTGTTGGCTGGGTTGCATTCATCTCAAGGCTTGATGGGAAAGGGTCTTCTTCCAAGCTCGCTCGTGATTGTTGGCAAGATTCCATTTCCTTTGGCTTAGTTGGACTGGAGGCCTCAGTTCAATGCTGGCTGATATCTGAAGGCTGTCCTTTGTGCCCAAGTAGGCCTCCTCATAAGGAAGTTCACAGCATGACAGCTTGTGTCATCAGAGCAAGTGATAGAGAACAATGAGAGAGTTCACAATGGTGGAAGTCACAGTCTTTTGTAAGTTAATCTTGAAAGTGACACTTTATCACTTTCTTCAGAAGGGACACAAGCAACAGAAAAAAAAATAGGCAAGTTGGACTTCATCAAAATTAAAAACTTCTGTATGTTGAAGGAGACTATCAAGAAAGTAGAAAGACAACTCAGAATCAGAGAAAATATTTGCAAATTATATATAATAAGGATCTAGTATCTAGAATATATAATAATTTTTATATGTTTATAATTATTATATATCCTCAAAAATAAAGACGAACAACCCAATTAGAAAATAGTCAAAGGATTTTAATAGATATTTCTCCAAAGAAGATATAAAGATGGCAAATAAACACATGAAAAGATACATAACATCATTATTCCTTAGGAAAATGGAAAGTAATATCACAATGAGATATCATTATTCAGCTATTCAAATCGATAAAATTTAAAAACTGACCATAACAAGTGTTATTAAGAATATGGAGCAACTAGAACTCACATAAAGCACTGGTGGGAACATAAAATGATACAACTACTTTGGAAAACATTTCATCAGTTTCTTTCTTTTTTTTTTTTTCTTTTTTCGTGACCGGCAACGGATCGCAACCCTCAGTGTCGCGCCCGTACCGGACCGGGACCGGCAACAGGATCGCAACCCTCGGTGTTGCGCCCGCACCTTGCTCAGCCAGTGAGCAGCCGGTCTGTATGTGGGATCCGAACCCTCGGTGGGAGCGCCACTGCGCTCCCAAGCGGCGCACTGTAGCAGTGCGCCACCGGGCCGGCCCCTCGTCAGTTTCTTAAAAAGTTAAATATGCATTATCATTTGATCCAGCTACTCTAGTTATTTACTTAAGACTTCTACAGATATTCATAGCTGCTTTGTACTAACCCCCCAACTGGAAACAATCCAAATTTCCATCAATAGGCGAATGGGTAAAGAAATTGTAGTATAAATTTTAAACTTTAAATATATGAAGCTCATTGCATGTCAATTATACCTCAATAAAATTGTAAAAAAAAATAAATAAAAAGAGGGCCGGCTCGGTGGCGCACTGGAGAGTGCACCGCCTGGGAGTGTGGCGGCACTCCCGCCAAGGGTTCGGATCCCATGTGGAGACCGGTTCCCGCTCACTGGTTGAGCGCAGGGTGGGCGCAACACCGAGGGTTGCGATCCCGTTGCTGGTCCCCGGTGCGGGTGTGACACCGAGGGTTGCGATCCCGTTACCGGTCAGTAAAAAAAAAAAAAGACAAAAAGGGAAAAAAAAAAAGAAGAATCCTCAAAGATTGCTTGAACAAGACATAAAAAGGTGTCTATAAAGGAAAAGTTGAGTAAATTTGGCTACATTAAAATTAAGAACTTTGACCTCTATCTTACACTATACACAAAAATCGACTCAATATGGATTAAAGACTTAAATGTAGACCTGAAACTATAAAACTCCTAGAAGAAAAAGAGGGAAAGCTTTAGAACATTGGTCTTTTTTTTTTTTTTTTTTTTTTTTTTTTTTTTTTTTTTTTTTTTTTTTTTTTTTTTTTTTTTTTTTTTTTTTTTTTTTTTTTTTTTTTTTTTTTTTTTTTGAGTCCGGCAATGGATTGCAACCCTCAGTGTTGCCCCCGTACCGGACCGGGGACCGGCAACGGGATCGCAAGCCTCGGTGTTGCTCCCGCGCCTCGCTCAGCCAGTGAGCGGGAGCCGGTCGGTATGTGGGATCCGAACCCTCGGACGGGAGCGCCACCGCGCTTCCAAAGCGGAGAACATTGGTCTTTACAGTGATTTCTTGGATATAACACCAAAAGCATGGGCGACAGAAGCAAAATAGATAAATAGGACTACATCAAACTAAAAAGATTCTGCACAGCAAAGGAAATAATCAACAT
Organism: Galeopterus variegatus; assembly: GCF_000696425.1. NCBI lineage: Eukaryota > Metazoa > Chordata > Mammalia > Dermoptera > Cynocephalidae > Galeopterus > Galeopterus variegatus. Next base: position 15,113 of record NW_007737946.1, on the reverse strand, counting down.
AGTAAAAAGGGAACTTAGGGAATAAGAGAAAATATTTGAAAACTGTACATCTGGTAAGGGGTTAACATCCAAAATATTATAAGGGATTTGAACAACTCTAGCAAGAAAGCAAATAACATCTTTATATTTCTCAAAGCTTTTAATAGAAAGCTTTTAATATTTGTTCATTGGTGTTTTAATGTTTTCATATATTCCTTTTCTTTAGACTTATCCCTTTCCTGTGCGAAAAGATAAGGTAGTTACTTTCTTTTTTCATTACAGGTTTTTAGCCACTGATGTTACTAATAATAAAATATTGGAGCATAGAGTTGAGGAAAAGACTTAAACCAGGTAGGTAATAATAAAAGAGTAGAAAGAGAATAAAAGTCTAAGGAAACAATAAAACTACCATTCATTTTTATAAAGGACATTATTGATATAATCAACAAAATTGGAATATGATTTGTTGAGTACTGTATGAAAATTGTTTCCTAAATTTGATAATTGTACTGTGATTATATAAGAGAATATTGTGAAGTATTTAGGGTGAAGGTGAATGATGTATGCAACTTTCTTTCAAATGGTTCAGAAAAAAATCAATTATAGGTAATGTCAGAGAGTGGGTTTGCTAAAGTTTTGAATCAGTAGGAAATCATTTATTGTCATTGGAAGTATAAATTGGTCCAACCTTTCTGGAGAGCACTTTGGCAGTTTGTACAGTAGGCCCCCCTTACCTGTGGTTTTTCTTTGTGCATGTTCAGTTACCTGTGGTCAACTCCAGTCCAAAAATTTTAATGAAAAATTCCAGAAATAAACAATTCATAAATTTTAAATGGTATTCCATTCCGAGTAGCGTGATGAAATCTGGTACTGTCTCACTTCATCCCCCCTGGGATGTGAATCATCCCTTTGTCCAGCTATCTACATTGTAGACGCTAACCTGCCTGTTAATCACTTGGTAGCCATCTCAGTTATCAGAACGACTGTCACTGTATCACAGTGCTTGTGTGTAGGTAACCCTTATTTTACTTAATAATGGCCCCAAAGTGCAAAAGTAGTGATGCTGGCAATTTGGATATGCCAAAGAGAAGCTGGAAAGTGGTTTCTTTAAGTGAAAAGGTGAAAGTTCTTGACTTCATAAAGAGAGGAAAAACATTATATGCTGAGGTTGTTAAAACCTAAGATAAGAATGAATCTTCTATTCATGAGATTGGGAAGGAAGAAAAGAAATTCCTGCTAGTTTTGCTGTTGCACCTCAGACTGCAAAAGATATGGCCACAGTGTATGAAGTACTTAGTTAAGACAGAAAAGGCACTGTAATTGTGGGTGGAAGACATGAACAGATGTGTTCCAGTTGATGGCGGTCAGGTTCAATACTATCCAAGATTTCAGGCATCCACTGGGGGTCTTGGAACATATCCTTTGAGGATAAGGGGGTACTACTCTCTCGATTTTTTTAAATAGTTTAGCTCAGCCAGCATACTCTCTCTCCTAGAGTAATTGCAGGAAGACTGCAAAAAGATCTGTGTATGAGAATGTTATATCAGAATGTTTTAGGGAAATTGGCAACAAGCTAAATATGTAATAATATGAGAACAATTAAATAAATATAATTAAGTACTGTGGAAGCATTAAAAATGATGTAAATCTCTATTGACTCAATGTATAACATTTTTAAGTATCAAAGCAGTCTACTAAATCAGCATTAATAGTATTAACTTGTCTTTGTTTTCAAGAAAAGTGCATATACACAGATACATAAGTGTATATAAAAATCACACACATGTATACATACATGCACATATGCATATATATGCACACATACATATATACATATACATGTGTATTTGTACATAGATATTTGGAAAGATGACACCTGTATGTCGCCAGTGGTTATCTTATTTTTATTTTATTTTACTTTTTATTTTTTATTTTAACTTCTCAATATATAGTGCAGTTGATTTTTGCATCCCTTTACCTGTTCCCCTTTCCCCCACCCACTACATCCTGTTTACTTGCCTTAACAAGTTCAAGGAATTCTTGTGATTGTTGTTTCTTCTTCCCCCACCCTACCCTTTATTTGTTTGTATATCTATTTATTTATTTTTAGCTCCCAAAAATAAGTGAGAACATGTGGTATCTCTCTTTCTGTGCCTGACTTGTTTCACTTAATATAATTTTCTCTAAGTCCATCCATATTGTTGCGAATGGTAGTATTTCATTCTAATTTCTAGCAGAGTAGAATTCCATTGTGTAGACATACCACAATTTCCTTATCCATTCATCTGATAATGGACATTTGGGATGGTTCCAACTCTTGGCTATTGTGAATAGTGCTGCAATAAACATGGGAGTACAGATATCCCTTCGACATGATGATTTCCATTCCTCTGGGTGTATTTCCAGCAGTGGAATAGCTGGGTCATATGGTAGATCTATCTGTTATTGTTTGAGGAACCTCCATACTATTTTCCATAAAGGCTACACCATTTTGCAGACCTACCAACGGTGTATGAGAGTTCCTTTTTCTCTACAACCTCGCCAACAATAATCATTCTCAGTCTTTTGGATATTAGTCATCCTAACCGAAGTGACATGGTATCTCAGAGTGGTGTTGATTTGCATTTCCCCAGTGCTGAAAGACATTGAGAATTTTTCATGTGTCTTTTGGCCATTCGTATATCTTCCTTTGAGTAATGCCTGTTCAGCTCCTTTGTCCATTTTTTAATTGGGTTATTTGTTTTTTTGCTGTAAAGTTGTTTCAGTTCCTTGTATATTCTGGATACTAATCCTTTGTCAGCTGTGTATTTTGCAAATATTTTCTCTGACTCTGTTGGTTGTCTTTTCACTCTGATGACTGTTTCTTTTGCTGTGCAGAAGGTTTTTAGTTTGATATAATCCTATTTGTTTATTTTTCCTTTGGTTGCCTGTGCTTTTGGGGTCATATTCATGAAGTCTGTACCCACTTTTACTTCTTGGAGTGTTTCCCTTATGTTTTATTTAAGAAGTTAATTGTTTCACAGAGTATATTCAATTCTTTAATACATTTTGAGTTGATTTTGGTATGTGGTGACAGGTATGGGTCTAGTTTCATTCTCCTGCATATGAATATCCAGTTTTCCGAGCACTATTTGCTGAAGAGGCAGTCTCTTCCCCAGTATGTAGACATGGTGCCTTTGTCAAAGGTCAGATGGCTGTAGGTGTATAGGTTGATTTCTAGATTCTCTATTCTATTCCATTGATCCGTGTGTCTGTTTTCATGCCAGTACCATGCTGTTTTGGTTATTATAGCTTTGTAATATAGTTTAATGTCAGGTAGGGTTATGCCTCCAGTTTTATTTTTTTTGCTCAGCATTGCTTTGGCTATGCGTGGTCTTTTGTTATTCTATATAAGTGTCTTGATAGTTTTTTCCATTTCTGAGAAAAATGTCATTGGAATCTTCATGGGGATAGCATTGAATCTGTAGATCACTTTGGGTTATATGGACATTTTCACCATGTTAATTCTTCCGATCCAAGAGTGTGGGATATCTTTCCATCTTCTTGTGCCCCCTTTAATTTCTCTCAACAGTGGTTTGTAGTTCTCTTTGTAGAGATTTTTCACTTCCTTGTTGTACGTTATTCCTAAGTATTTTATATTTTTGGTGGCTATTGTAAATGGGCTAGCTTTCTTGATTTCTTTTTCTGCATGTTCACTGTTGGAGTACAGAAGTGCTACTGATTTTTGCATGTTGATTTTGTATCCTGCAACTTTGCTGAAATCATTTATCAACTCTAAGAATTTTTTTGTAGAGGCTTTAGGCTGATCAATATATGGGATCATATTATCTGCAAACAGGGACAGTTTGACTTCATCTTTTCCAATCTGGACCCTTTATTTCCTTTTCTTCCCTGATTGCTCTGGCTAGTACTTCCAAAACTATGCTGAATAGGAGTGGTGAGAGTGGGCATCCTTGTCTAGTTCCTGTTCCTAAGGGAAAAGCTTTCAGCTTTCTCCATTCAGAATGATACTGGCAGTGGGCTTATCATATACGGCTTTAATTGTGTTGATATGCTTTCCATCTATACCTAACTTGTACAGAGTCTTTATCATGAACTGTTGAATTTTGTCAAATGTTTTTTCAACATCTATAGAGATGATCATATGGTTTTTGTATTCCCTTTTATTGATGTGGTGTATCACATTTATTGATTTGCATACGTTGAAGCAAGCTTGCATCCCTCGGATGAATCCCACTTGATCATGGTGGATAATTTTCTGTATGTGTTGTTGTATTCTGTTAGCTAGTATTTTATTGAGGATTTTTCCATCTATACTAATCAAGGGTATTGGCCTGTAGTTTTCTATTTTTTTTTTTTCCTTTTTGTCTTTTTTTTTTTTCGTAACCGGTAACGGGATTGCAACCCTTGGTGTCGCGCCCGCACCGCGCTCAACCAGTGAGTGGACCGGTCTCTATATGGGATCCGAACCCTCGGCGGGAGCGCCGCCACGCTCCCAAGCGCCACACTCTACCAAGTGCGCCACCGGGCCGGCCCTGTACTTTTCTATTTTTGGTGCATCTTTGTTTGGTTTTGTTATCAGGGTGATGTTTGCCTCATAGAATGAGTTTGGGAGAATGGCCTCTGTTTCAATCTTTTGGAATAGCTTGCAGAGTACTGGTATCAGTTCCTCTTTGAAGGTTTAGGTAGAACTCTGCAGTGAACCCATCGGTCCTGGGATTTTCTTTGTTGGGAGCCTTCTGATAACAGCTTAAATATTTTTTATTGTTATTGGTCTGCTCAGATTTTCTATATCTTCTTGGCTCTGTTTTGGTAGTTTGTATGTGTGCAGAAATTTATCCATTTCCTCCAGATTTTCAAATTTTTTGGCATATAGTTGTTTATAGTAGTTGCTAATGATTTCTTGTATTTCAGATGAATCAGTTGTAATGTCACCTTTTTCATTTCTGATTTTTGTTATTTGGTTCTTCTCTCTTCTTGATTAGCTTTACTAGAGGTTTATCAATATTATTTATCTTTTCAAAAAACCAACATTTTGTTTAATTGATCTTTTGTATCATTTTTTGGGTTTCTATTTCATTAAGTTTGCTCTGATCTTAATTATTTCTTTCCCTCTGCTAACTTTGGGTTTGGTTTGTTCTTGTTTTTCTAGATCTTTAAGGTGAAGTGTTAGGTTGTTTATTTGCTGTCTTTCCATTCTTCTGAAGTAAGCATTTAATGTGATAAATTTCCCCCTTAGTACCACTTTTGCAGTATCCCACAGGTTTTGGTATGATGTGTCATTATTTTCATTAGTTTCAAGAAACTTTTTGATTTCCTTTTTAATTTCTTCTTGGACCCATATGTCATTAAATAGAATGTTGTTTAATTTCCATGTGTTTGTATAGTTGCAAGGGTTTTGTTGGTTATTGATTTCTAATTTTAGTCCACTGTGACCTGAAAAAATACACGGAATAATTCCAATTTTTTTGAATTTCTGGAGACTTCCTTTGTGAGCTAAACTATCCTGGAGAATGTTCCATGTGCTGATGAGAAGAATGAGTATTCTGAGATTTGGGGATGGAATGTTCTGTAGATATCTGCCAAGTCCAATTGGTCTAAGGTGTTGTTTAGATCTTATGTTTCTCTATTGATTTTTGGCCTAGATGATCTATCCAATGTTGAGAGTGAGGTGTTCAGGTCCCCCACTATTGTGGTGTTAGTGTCTATCTCATTCTTTAGATCTAATAGTCTTTGCTTTATAAATCTGGCTGCTCTGACATTGGGTGCATATATATTTATGATTGTTATGTCTTTTTCTTGATGGATAGATCCTTTTACCATTATATAGTGGCCTTCTTTATCTCTTTTTATTGTTTGTGCTTTAAAGAATAGCTACTCCAGCTCGTTTTTCATTTATATTTGCATGATATATCTTTTTCCACCCTTTCACTCTTAGTCTATGTGTGTCTTTACAGGTGAGGCAAGTCTCTTGAAGGCAGCATATTGTTGGGTCCATCTTTTTATTCTAGTCGGTCAGTCTGTGTCTTTTGAGTGGGGAATTTAGTCCTTTTACATTAGAGTTATTATTGAAAGGTGTTGATTTACTCCTAGCATTTGATTAATTTTTGTTTAGATGTCTTAAGTATTTTTGTTCCTTTCTTTCTGATGTTCTGTTTGTCTTCTGTATTTGTTGGTTTCTTGGGGTGGTAGATAAACTATTTTTTTCTTTATTTTTAGCATTTTTGTTTTACTTGTAGGTTTTGCTCTTTCTTGAATATTCATGGCAGTGATGGTTGTTTTTCAGGTATCAAACCCAGTACTCCCTTGAGAATTTCTTGTAAGGCTGGTCATGTTGTAGTGAACTCTCGCAGTTTTTGTTTGAGTGAAAAATATGCTATTTGACCTTCATTTCAGAAGGATAGCCTTGCTGGGTAAAGTATTCTTGGCTGACAATTTTTATCCTTTAGTATTTTGAATATATCATCCCATTCTTTTCTGTCTTTTAGGGTTCCTGATGAAAAGTCTTATGTTAGTCTGATTGGTGCTCCCGTATAGGTGACTTGCTGCTTCTCTCTTGCAGCTTTTAAGATTCTGTCTATGTCTTTGAGTTTTACCAGTTTGACTATAACATGTCTTGGAGAGGACCTTTTTGGGTTGAATATGTTTGGGGATCTTTGGGCCTCCTGAATCTGAAGATCTGCGACTTTCCCTATACCTGGGAAGTTTTCTGCTATTATTTTGTTGAATATGTTTTCAGTGCCATTTCCTTTTTCATCCCCTTCTGGAATACCAATGATTCGGATATTTGAGTGCTTAAGGTTGCCTGTTATCTTTCAGATCTTCTTCAATTGTTTAAATTGTTCTTTCTTTTTTCTGGTCCTCCTGTGTTAATTCATGGTCAGAAATTCTCTCTTCTGCTTGTTCTAGCCTGCCAGTTGGACTCACTGTTGTGTTTTTTATTTCATTGAATGAATCCTTCACCTCCACAAGCTCGGCTACTTTCTTTTTCAGGGCACTGATTTCTTTGTACATTTCTTCTTTCAGGTCCTGCATATTTTTTCTCATTTCATTTTGTTGTCTGAGTTTTCTTGTATCTCATTTAGTTTCTTTAGAATTGTTGCTCGAAATTCCTTGTCAGTCATATCAAAGACTTCCTGTTCTATAGGATCTAGAGCTTGAGAGTTATTATTTTCCTTTGGTGGTGATGTACTTTCTTGATATTTCATATGTCTGGTGTCTTTGGTGTTTAGTCTTTGTGGCAGGGGGTATCATGGTCCACACGTTCCACCCTGATGTCTGGCCTCGATCCTGAAGGGACTGCCAATTCTAGGCAGCAGGGACTGGCTTGTACTGGGGGTCCTGCAGTGCCTGCCTTTTCCACTGTGGCTGTCTCAGGGTGTGTGGGCTTGGCCACTCTTGGGCCTCCCTCAGGGGCAGGGACTGGCCTGGGCTGGGGTCCTGCAGCATCTGCCTGTTCTGGTGTGGCTGACTCAGGGCAAATGGGCACAGTGGCTCCTGCGCCTCCCTGGGTGTCAGGGACTTTCCTGGGCTGGGGGTCCCGTGGCAGCTGCCTGCTGCAGCACAGCTGACTTGGGGTGTGTGGGGCCCAGCAGCTCTCAGGCCTCTCTGGGCAGCAGGGACTGACCTGGGCTGGGGTTCCTGCAGCACCTGGCTGTTCTGGCATGTGGGCCTGGCAGCTCTCAGTCCTCTGTAGGCAGCAGGGACTGACCTACGTTGGAGGTCCCGTGGTGCCTTCCTGTTCTGGAGTGTCTGACTCGGGGCTTGTGGGCCTGGTTGCTCTCAGGCATCTCTGGGCGGTGAGGACTCAGTTATTTTTGAATAGTGAGTTATAAGTGATTTTTATACTTGTTTATATTATCTGAGTTTTAAAGAAGAATATATATTTTCTTATCACATTTTTATAAGAAAATATGTTATTTTTATACCTATGCTACAACTTTGATATGCAATGAAAACAGTGCAATATTTGCTGATACTCTACTACATGAGAGAAGGTGTCTGAGAAGTGTTTATGAAGCTAAATTCACAGATTCTTTGCTTTCATTCTGTTATGTGGTTAGAGTTCGTTTCCTTAACTCTTTATTAGCTGTCTTAGAAATGTGAAGCTGCTCATTCAGCTAAAGTACATTGCATTTTTTGGAAGATCAAAGGACATATTCTATTAATGACAGTTGTGTGGTACCTTTGTGTATAGAACTTATGTATTTACTTTTGATAGTTGTCAAAATCATGTACTTTGACATAAATTATGTTTATTGTTTTTACAGTTTATTTAATTTTTAGGAGTCAATTTTGAAAGCATTTTCCATTAAAATTTTATTTCAGGGCCGGCCCGGTGGCGCACTGGATAGTGCGCCGCTTGGGAAGCGCGACGGCGCTCCCGTCTGAGGGTTCGGATCCCACGTGCAGACCGGCTCCCGCTCACTGGCTGAGCGAGGCGTGGGAGCAACACCGAGGCTTGCAATCCCGTTGCCGGTCCCGGTCCGGTACAGGGGCAACACTGAGGGTTGCGATCCGTTGCCGGACACGGAAAAAAGACAAAAGACAAAAAAAAAAAAAAAAAAAAAAAAAAAAAAATTTTTTTTTT
>NW_007737946.1:0-6265 GCF_000696425.1 Galeopterus variegatus | reverse complement strand
ACGGAAAAAAAAAAAAAAAAAAAAAAAAAAAAAAAAAAAAAAAAAAAAATTTTATTTCATATTTTGCCTCTCTTTAACAGATTTTTCTTAAATTAGTTAAAAATATGGATTCCGAAACAGGAGGAGCACAGATTGTCAAAGTGACACCTGTTCAGCAAATGCTTGCCTCTTGTACTGGAGCTATACTGACATCACTAATAGGTAAAATTATGCTACTGATGTAGATTATGTAACTTTGAATGAATCAGTGATTCCATTTGTGTTTTACTACCTCAAATAATAATTTTGTCATTTATCCTTCATGAATGCTAATATTCCTTCATCTGCATGATAATAAAGGACCTTGGACAGAGAATCAAGAGACTTGAACTTTAGTCCTTGCCTTGCCATTCTGAGAGTAAATACACTTGGGGACAGTACCTACTTCTCTCTGAACTTTATTTTTTCATCTATAAAATTAGGGGATTAGACTGGGAGTTCTTTGAGGTCTCTATCAACATTAAGCTCTTAGGATTTTATCACCCTTTTTAAAATAGAAAGCAAGAAGATGGAATGAAATATTAACATAATGAATAATACAGATTTTAAACAATTTATATTAGCAACAACTAATGTTTTATTTTGCTTTCATTACATCAAATTTCTTAAATATCTCTAGACCACATTTTTCTTTTTCTTAGTCAATTTCTTATAGACATAGCCAAATGACATAGTTATTTGATAGTTTAGCATTATAATGATTTTAAGTTGGCTAGTTTATTTAAATAAGATGACAAATCATTAGAATAAGCAAAATAATTGCTTTATGGTATAATATCCTCAGGTCAGAATTTTAGGATTGTGAATGCTTTAAAGATCACCTAATGTGATTTCCTCATTCTCAGATGAGGAAAAGTTTTCTTAGAATGAATTTTTTTTTGATTACTTGTTATACAGATTCATTTTCAGATATTTCAATAGACTTTTGGAACTTTTATTCCTTGCCTTAGGGAACATATTTTCTTATAAATACTAGTATTTTAGTTCTTATGCTAATGGGATTGTAGTTGTAGAAATAGTCTAAATGACAGTTTAGTACTCATGAGAGAAGTATTAACAGTCTGTCTTTTCATCAATCTTTTATACAAAATTCAAGGGGAAAAATTAGAATATTACATTCAAGTCTACTTTAAGATAATATTACCAATTATATAGCCATGAAGAAAAGTATGAATCAGTGTATTTGTGTTCTTCAGAAAATGTCTATACAATTTACAGGTATTACTTGCTAACTGAAACTTATGTATCTTCATAGTGACACCCCTGGATGTTGTTAAAATTCGACTCCAAGCCCAAAGCAACTCATTTCCTAAAGGTATGTGTGCTAGTTATCCTGAAAATGTTATGTTAGATATTTAAATGTTACTGCATTCATTTTGTTTCAATAATATTCTTTTTGTTAATTTATTAAAATTGATGCCTCTTTATCCTCATGCTGAAACATGTTTTCACTATTCAGTTGTACATGATGAAGAAAGGCAAAAAAAAAATCAAGTAAATACGAGGGTACTTCAAAAAGTTCATGGATAGGATTAAAAGGTAATATATATCTTTCTATGAACTTTTTGAAGACCCGTTGTATATAACATATATATCACTTTTATGGATCTACTAATTAAAGCAGAGGACCATTATATATTTGGATATGTACCTCACAAATAAGAACAGAATTATACCTGTAGGGGACCTTAGAATCTAGCTTCCTCCTTTGTCCAAGAGATATGCCTATCCTAGAATATTCATGACTGTCATCCAAGTGTTGCTTGAATACAGTCATTGGAAATTTATTATTTTATCAGGCAGCTTGGTTAATTGCTGAACAGTAGCTTAAGTGGAATTTGAGACATCTGATTAAATATTTTTATAAGATAGGCAAAAATAGCAGTTCCTTGATCAGTCTTTTACAAATTTATAAAAATAATGGCATTCAAACATATTTAAATAGCAGAAAACAGACTGTTTGGACTGTAAGAAAATTGGCTCCGATATGCATGCCACTCTGTTGAATGCATAGTAGTGAATAAACAGCAGTTGTATTTCAGATGAAGGAAAGGATAGATGGATTGTACAAAGAGACTGAAAAGGTAGTTTTCTACACATTAAAGAAAGCCTTAAAAGCAGAAGGAGATGATTAGACTTATGTATTATGAAACTCACAGAATTATATATGATCGAACAGAAAAGAGAATTTTGGCAACAAGAGTGAGTCTGATGAATGGGAAGGTGTTGGTATTAGAGAAAGTTGTAGTAAACTAAATGGCAGCTGACAAATGGCTGGATCAAGCAGTACAAATACAGAGAAAGGGATAAAAGCATAATATTACATTGAGACGAACATTTTTTTTCATGATCTATTTTTGTCTGAATTTCCCTTGCATAACACAGAGTTTTTTTCTGGACCAATAGAGAACACATGTATCTGTGTTCTCTTTTCAAAACAGGTTTTTCTTCTTTTTCTTTGTCTTTCTTCTCCATTCCCTCGGATAACCTAAAAGAATTTATTTTTGTGTACATTTTCTTACTACAGTTCTGAAAACATAAAATCCACTAATGTACTTCATTATTTTCACAACTGTGAGTTGTGCCCAGTGCCATATCATTAAGCAAATAAAAATAATTATATGTTTTTTGCTAAAAAGTAGAGACAATAATTTGGCTTTTTCAAGGTTCTCTTTTGATAATTTTCTACTTTCCTCATCATAATTTCAATTTGTTCACCTGTAAAAGTAATATAGTTATGTGAAGCAATTGTGGACTGTTGGAATCTTCTTTTTTAGGAAAATGTTTTGTGTATAGTAATGGATTAATGGATCATCTATGTGTTTGTGAAGAGGGAGGCAACAAAGCATGGTATAAGAAGCCAGGAAATTTCCAGGGAACATTGGTAAGGAGATTATATTATTTAGAATCACAGTATGTTTTCTATTTTTACATTTAATCTTATATATGAAATATATATGAAAGATTTCCTGGGCCGAGCCCGTGGCACACTCGGGAGAGTGCGGCGCTGGGAGCGCAGCAGCGCTCCCGCTGCAGGTTCGGATCCTATATAGGGATGACCAGTGCGCTTACAGCGCTCACTGGCTGAGCGTGGTGCAGCTGGTCTCAAAAAAAGGACAAAAAAAAAAAAAAAAAAAAAAAAGATTTCCTCATTGTAGGAGAATTAAAACTCCATCATATCAAATCAGGAAAAGGGAAATACTTCTTTGCCTTTGAATTCTTTGTTAACTTTTTTTTTCATCAGTTCATGCTTTTTATGTAGAAAGAAAAGGTGGGGATAACTTTTATTTTAACTAAACTTTTTTATTTTGAGATAATTGTAGATCACACATAATCTTAAGAAAAATATACTGACATCTCATGTGCCCTTTCCTCAGTTTCCCCCAGTGGTAACATCTTACAAAACTAATACAATGTCACAACCAGGATGTTGACATTGATACAATTAAAATAAAGAATAATTCCATCACCACAAGGATCCTTCCTGTTCCCCTTTTAGAGCCACACCCATTTTCCTTGTGCTGTCACCCCCTCCTTTACCCCTGACAACCACTAATCTATCCTCCCTTTATATAATTTTGTCATTTCAAGAATGTTATATAAATGGGATCATAATATATATAACCTTTTGAGGTTGGCATTTTTTGCTTAGCATAATTATTTGGAGATTCATGCAGGTTTTTGCCTGTATCAATTGTTTATTCCTTTTTATTGCTCAGCAATATTCCATGGTATGGATGTACTAAAGTTTGTTTTCAGGGTTGTTTCCAGTTTTTGGCTATTATGAATAAAGTTACTATAAACATTTGTTGACAGTTTTGTATGCAAAAGTAAGTCTTTATTCCCCTGCAATAAATGCCCCCGGTGTGCAATTGCTGAATCATATGGTAATTGCATCTTTAAAGTTTAAGAAACTGCCAACCTCTTTTCTAGACTGGCTGTACCATTTTATATTACCATCAGCAATGTATGAGTGATTCAGTTTCTCTGAATCTTCACTAACATTCGTGTTGTCACTATTTTGATTTTAGCAACTATTCTGGTTTTAAACTTGCATTTCTCTGGTAGCTAATGATGTTGAACATCTTTTCATATGCTTATGAGCTATCAGTATGTCCTCTTCATTAAAATGGCTTTTCATGTCTTTTGCACATTTTCTAATTAAAATTTTTGTATTTTTACTGTTGAGTTTTGAGAGTTCTTTATATTTTTTACACATTAGTCCTTTGTTGGATGTGTGGTTTGCAACTATTTTTTTTCTCACCCTCTAACTTTTATCCTCTTAAACATTGCCTTTCACAGAGTAAAAGTTTTAGTTTTGATGAACTCCATTTTATCCATATCTCCTTTTGTAGATCATGCTTTTGGTGTCAAGCCTGAGAACTCTTTACTTACCTTAGACCCTGAAGATTTTCTCCTATGCTTTCTCCTAAAAGTTTTATAGCTTGTTACCTTTAAATTCTTGACACATTTTGAGTTATTTTTATTTATATAAAGTATGAGTCTGAGGTTAAGGTTTGTTTGTTGTTGTTGCTGCTGCCTATGGGTGCCCAGTTCTATTTATTGAAAAGTCTGTGGGCCGGCCCGGTGGCACACTGCGATAGTGCGCCACTTGGGAAGTGCGGTGGTGCTCCCGCGGAGGGTTCGGATCCCACGTACAGACCGGTTCCCACTCACTGGCTGAGCGAGGCGCAGGAGCAACACCGAGGGTTGCGATCCCGTTGCCGGTCCCGGTCCGGTACGGGGGCGACACTGAGGGTTGCGATCCGTTGCCGGACATGGAAAAAGACAAAAAAAATATATATATATATTTCTGAATTTTCTATTCTGTTTTATTTCTCTATGTGTCTGTTGCTCTATCAGTACCAAAGAGTCTTAATTACTGTAGCTAAGTCTTGAACTTAGGTAGACTGATTCTTCCCACTTTATACTCTTTTTTTTTTAATTGTACAATACATGCATATATTGTATAATGATCCAATCAGAATAGTTAGCATATCTATCACCTAAACATTTATCATTTCTTTGTGGTTATAACATTCAAGATCCTGTTTTCTGGCTATCTCAAAATATACAATATGATATTATTAGCTATTGTCAGCCTAGAGCACCTTTCCTTTCTAACTGTAACCTTGTAACTTTGTACCAGTCTACGAACCTTTCCCCTGAACAACACTCCCCACCCCCCTCCTTTCTTTCTTTCTTTCTTTTTTATTTTAACTTCTCAATATACATTGTAGTCAATTTTCATGACCTTTTACCCGTTCCTCTTCCTCCCTCTCTTTCATTGCCTCTGGTAACCACTATTCTACTCTCTTATTTCTTTATTTTTCTCTTCTTTTGAGTTACTTTTCTTAATTGACCTATGAAAATTGTACATGTTTATTGAGTACAATATAATATTTGGATGCATGTACACTGTATGCAATGATCATATCAGAGTGCTTAGTATATCCATCACCTCAAATATTTGTCACCTCTTTGGGGAACATTCAACAAAATCTTGACTAGTTATTCAAAGATACACAGTACTTTGTTGACTGTAGTCTCCCTATATTGCTTTAGAACACAAGATTCTATTCTTCCTATCTCTCTACAATTTTGTGTCCACTGACCACTGGTCTTGCTGGGATTTTACAGCATTTACATTGGACATGTGTATCGATTTGGGAAGGAATGACATCTTCAAATCTGTTTTCAACCTGCCTGTATCATTACAATTGAAGTGAATTTCTTATAGACAGCATATAATTGAGTATGTTTTAAATCTACTCTATCAGTTTTCATCTTTTAATGCAAGCGTAGATTTGTTAGGGCTTAACCTTACGCTTACCATTTTATTTATTGTTTTTTGTTTGTTCTGTTTTCTATTTCCGTTTTATTTTTCTGCCTTCCTCTGTTACATAAAAATTCTTAGAATTTCATTTTGATTTGTAGTGTTTCTGTGTATATATTTATTTTCTGAGGCTCTAATTTTTAATTTTTTTCAAGCATGTTCATAAATAATCATTCAATGATTTTTTTGTTGGCTCCTTTAAAATCTTTGTCAGATGGATGACTAGATAAGGAAAATAGGGTATATATACACAATGGAATACTGCTCCACCATAAAAAAGAATAAAATCTTGCCATTCACAGCAACATAGATGAACTTAGGGAAAATTATTATTTTTTTTTTATTTTGTCAATATACAATGTATATGATTATTATGGCCCATCACCGACA
>NW_007737945.1:24293-48367 GCF_000696425.1 Galeopterus variegatus | reverse complement strand
GCTCTAAATTCTTTTAGAAATGTGTGATAAAATCTGCTGAATAACTAACTGGATAGGAATACCATTAGTCTTTTTATATACTAAGAAATTTATATTTTACAAATTGATTATTGAGTTTAGGATACCGTACCCTGATACTCATTGAGTTTCTACTTACACAACCAATTTCACCATCATTGTTCGATTCTGGAGTGGTGCTTTCTAATAGCAATACATAAACCACAAATGTAATTTCTAAATTTCTTGTAGCCATACAGAAAATGTAAAATGAAATATGTGAAATTAATTTTAATAACATATTTAATGCAATATATCCAAAACATTATCATTCCATCATGAAATCAATATAAACTATAATGAGATACTTTACTCTTCTGTTTTTCATGCTGAGTTTTCAAAATATGCTGTGCAGTTTACATTTACGTGACATCTAAATTTGAGTACATTTTAGGTGCTCAATAGCCATATGTGGCTACTAGGGTCTGCTGTATTGGATAGGGTATCTCTAGACAGTTGTTATATGTCTCTTCATTTCTCTTCCAGTAATTGTGAAAGATCTAACTTTACCATATTCTGTTTTTCATTGTAAGTGTGCGGGGGGGACCTCTGACATCTCAATTCTGTTCAATGAAAACTGAAAGAAGGTAAAGGCTTCCTTTGTACCCTCTTGAAATAATGATGCAATACTTAGAGCAATTCAGTAAGAACATTGAAGGATAATGATATTATTATAGCATCTTTTTATACCTCCATTGCCTTTTTTTTGTTTAGCATAGTTTGGACTAATTAATGAATAATGAAATAATTTCTAAGATGATGATAGCAAAAAGTTTAAAGACATAGCAAAAATGGAGTAAGAACCCATAATGTATCTAAGATTTATAAGAGGATCCAGTGGACCCATACAGAAGTGGCAAGATACAATGAGTTTTATTCTATTACTTTTAAAAAAAGGAATATTTTTTCCTCTATTATTTGGAAGAACACTAAAAAAGCCATAAAATATTAATAATTACAAATACTTAGAAATGTTCAGAAATAGACACTCAAAAGCTAAAATTAAGTACAACATTCACTAATAGTATGAGGAGGGTGAAAGATACATGGCACGTGTTGCTTGCCATTTTGCCTTTGTGCATTCCTCTATTTAGCTACCCAGAGTGTGATATAAATTCAGAAGCTACAGCAGTCATATTCAACCACAAAGCACAAAGTGCAAACATTCAAAGATATTAGAATGGTGAGCTGAAAAAACCTAGTTACCAAACCACAAGCTACCTTCTGACTTTTTAACGTGAGAGCAGTTATCTGAGGGTTGTTCTCAATACAGACCCCTTACAGCATTCTGTGCCAGTGCGTATTATACCCATTTTTAATACCATCCACACACACAAAGAGACTTTCAGATAGGACACTAATAAAATCAATACTAAGTCACGCTGTCCAAAACAAACAAACAAAAAACCTTGTCTCATGTATTAAAAATATCCTTCTATTTATTAAAAATTTTCTTCTCCTTTCCCATTGTTTAATGAATGACTAGACAATTCAAATGTCACTCAAGATTTCTTTCAGTGTTAAGACTACACTAATGCTGAAGTGATGAGAACTAGCGAATTATAATTATCATGTAAAGTGAAATTTACTGTAAAAATACTGACAGATTTTTGAGTAGGTGAAAATTCTGTTAGTATGTATATTGCCGTCTTCAGAATAGTGCTATTTCGTTCAAATAGAACTATAGTTGTCACAATGTATTTTTACCTTTTTTTGTTTGTTTGTTTTTATGCTTTCTTAAGTCTGAACATTGCATTATCTGTATTTGTTTCATGGTTGAATATGAATAAAACATCAGAGACTAAGTTATATGTCCAGGTAATATAAAACTGGTTTGACCTCTCTGTAAATATCATCAAATCTAGCAGGAAAACACATTTTCTTTATTTTTGAACTAGAGGGTGCTTTCTTTAGAAATGAATAGGTCAAGAAGCAAATTATATGCATTTTAAAACATGGATATAGGAAACTACAAAGAAGAAAGAGAGCATGTAGGTCAGGGTAATGATCCTTTGCTTATCACAACCTGACCAAAATCTATAAATGTTAAAATATTTTTAGGTTATTTTCTCTGAACAAATTTCAAGTATTTGAAAGCCCGGTGCAACAACACTATTTTACACTACTGTTTTCTAAGCACAGCCCAATATTCCCTTTGGTGTTAACACTTGTAAAGGAAATATGTAAACACTGGGCCATGACTGCAGGGGTTTAGAGGAGGAAAATTAGAATGACTACATCTGAAAAAAATATATATTTTGTAGGTGAAACAAAAAAATGAAATGACGTTTTCTTAAAAAGAAAAAACATACCCATATACATCAGAAACTTTTCTTTAGAAAAACGTTTTCTGAACATTTTTGTCTGAGCAGTCTTCAGCACAAAATGATATTAAACATGAAAGTTATAAATGAATTGAGTTTTCATGTTTTGATTAATACCTAAAATACTTGAAACTAGTATTGCTTTTTAATTTTAAAAATAAATATACTTTTGTACAGACTCTACAGTTTGAATTAATTTATTGGAAATTAAAGGTATGGCAAAAAACACAAAGAAGACAATAATTGCATTCTGAGTTGTACTCTGACCTTTATCTTTCAAAACAGTAACTCTCTAAAATTGCTGAAAGGTTAACTAATCTCTTAAAAGGTCACCTGTCTTTAAACTAGCTACAGTATATAAATGTTTTTCTGCTATCCTGGAGCAATTCATCAATAACTCATTAAATAGCACTGTTTCTTTCTTAAAGTTTTTACTTTCTCGTAAGGCTGTTTCCTCTTGGTCAATATAACATTTAATTATGTTATAGTTTACAAAAATATGATTATATAAAACTATGTAGTGCTATTCAGTTAATTAAGACTGCTTTGAATACATAGTATATGCCAAATGTAGTTCTATTTGCTAGAAAAGCAGGTTAAGAAATATAGCCATAGATCAGAAGAAATGTTTTTTGCAAAGTGTGTTTATGTATAGTGAGTATGTAGTACGTCAACATGTAATATTTAAGCCAATATAATGGCTGATAAACTCTTTGAAAGATAATGCACTTATTTCAATACTGCTGAAATTGATTCATTTTCAATGCTATTTTTTCTAATTTATATGACAGCCTACAACTTCTTTTTTAATACCTTAAAGTTAAATATAAATTAATGCAAAAGTTTGTTTTCAGATGTACAGTTGGCTATTTTAATGTGATCAAATGCCATTAATAGTTTTGTGGGTTTAATAAGGTGACTATGATAAGTAAAAAGATGCTCCTGTTTGCAGACAAGGACAGGATTCTAATACAATGAACAGAATTTGCTTCTGTCGTCTGCAACTTGATACAGAAGACATCTTTTTGGTTACTCTGGAAGATATAAAAAATATTTTGTGTCTAATCTTTGTTTATTGTTTAAAAGTAAATTTCACTTAAGCTCTCTAAAAATGTGCAATAACCCCACTCATTAATTAAGGCCCAGTATGCCATTCTACTCAGGAGGACAATAATATGCTTTATGAAGAAAGACCTCTATCTTCCAAAGAAATAACAATTCATCCACCCTTTGGATAAACAATTGCAATTGATAATAAAAGAGCAAATATAGTTTATAAATCCATTTTGCTTAAGAGTTCTTGTTTGGGGCATTTATTAAATTTACGTTTTTAAAACTATGGATTTCACATATATTATCTAGGTTTTGACCAGTATAAAAGAGTATAAAACAGAAAACACATGAATAAGTACAGGAGTGTATCATATGTAGTAGAACCAATAAGTGTTTTATAAAACTTGTGTTTCAATTGTGTTTACTGCTGTGTTTGTATATATGTATTTATGTGTACTAGGTTGCAACATAAATTGCATTTCTTACTTAGGGATTCTTTCAAAAGACTTGAAAGATACTGAGTTAGAACATAAAGTGAAACAGTATGAATGCATCAGTAAAACATAAAGTCTGATTTTCACAAGTACACATTAATTTCAGTAGAATAAAATTCTTACTCAAAGCTTCAGCATACATTGAATTGAAAATATAAATTNTAAAAAGCAACTTCGTTAGAAATTTTAATAAAAGGTAATTAGAATAAACCTCTTTGTATCTGGTAGATTTTTGAGCACGAATATCATAAAAGCTGAAAGGACACTGTCACTCTGCTATGTAGCAAAAGAGAATGCTGCTCTAAATTCTTTTAGAAATGTGTGATAAAATCTGCTGAATAACTAACTGGATAGGAATACCATTAGTCTTTTTATATACTAAGAAATTTATATTTTACAAATTGATTATTGAGTTTAGGATACCGTACCCTGATACTCATTGAGTTTCTACTTACACAACCAATTTCACCATCATTGTTCGATTCTGGAGTGGTGCTTTCTAATAGCAATACATAAACCACAAATGTAATTTCTAAATTTCTTGTAGCCATACAGAAAATGTAAAATGAAATATGTGAAATTAATTTTAATAACATATATTCTGGAGTGGTGCTTTCTAATAGCAATACATAAACCACAAATGTAATTTCTAAATTTCTTATAGCCATACAGAAAATGTAAAATGAAAAATGTGAAATTAATTTTAATAACATATTTAATGCAATATATCCAAAACATTATCATTCCATCATGAAATCAATATAAACTATAATGAGATACTTTACTCTTCTGTTTTTCATGCTGAGTTTTCAAAATATGCTGTGCAGTTTACATTTACGTGACATCTAAATTTGAGTACATTTTAGGTGCTCAATAGCCATATGTGGCTACTAGGGTCTGCTGTATTGGATAGGGTATCTCTAGACAGTTGTTATATGTCTCTTCATTTCTCTTCCAGTAATTGTGAAAGATCTAACTTTACCATATTCTGTTTTTCATTGTAAGTGTGCGGGGGGGACCTCTGACATCTCAATTCTGTTCAATGAAAACTGAAAGAAGGTAAAGGCTTCCTTTGTACCCTCTTGAAATAATGATGCAATACTTAGAGCAATTCAGTAAGAACATTGAAGGATAATGATATTATTATAGCATCTTTTTATACCTCCATTGCCTTTTTTTTGTTTAGCATAGTTTGGACTAATTAATGAATAATGAAATAATTTCTAAGATGATGATAGCAAAAAGTTTAAAGACATAGCAAAAATGGAGTAAGAACCCATAATGTATCTAAGATTTATAAGAGGATCCAGTGGACCCATACAGAAGTGGCAAGATACAATGAGTTTTATTCTATTACTTTTAAAAAAAGGAATATTTTTTCCTCTATTATTTGGAAGAACACTAAAAAAGCCATAAAATATTAATAATTACAAATACTTAGAAATGTTCAGAAATAGACACTCAAAAGCTAAAATTAAGTACAACATTCACTAATAGTATGAGGAGGGTGAAAGATACATGGCACGTGTTGCTTGCCATTTTGCCTTTGTGCATTCCTCTATTTAGCTACCCAGAGTGTGATATAAATTCAGAAGCTACAGCAGTCATATTCAACCACAAAGCACAAAGTGCAAACATTCAAAGATATTAGAATGGTGAGCTGAAAAAACCTAGTTACCAAACCACAAGCTACCTTCTGACTTTTTAACGTGAGAGCAGTTATCTGAGGGTTGTTCTCAATACAGACCCCTTACAGCATTCTGTGCCAGTGCGTATTATACCCATTTTTAATACCATCCACACACACAAAGAGACTTTCAGATAGGACACTAATAAAATCAATACTAAGTCACGCTGTCCAAAACAAACAAACAAAAAACCTTGTCTCATGTATTAAAAATATCCTTCTATTTATTAAAAATTTTCTTCTCCTTTCCCATTGTTTAATGAATGACTAGACAATTCAAATGTCACTCAAGATTTCTTTCAGTGTTAAGACTACACTAATGCTGAAGTGATGAGAACTAGCGAATTATAATTATCATGTAAAGTGAAATTTACTGTAAAAATACTGACAGATTTTTGAGTAGGTGAAAATTCTGTTAGTATGTATATTGCCGTCTTCAGAATAGTGCTATTTCGTTCAAATAGAACTATAGTTGTCACAATGTATTTTTACCTTTTTTTGTTTGTTTGTTTTTATGCTTTCTTAAGTCTGAACATTGCATTATCTGTATTTGTTTCATGGTTGAATATGAATAAAACATCAGAGACTAAGTTATATGTCCAGGTAATATAAAACTGGTTTGACCTCTCTGTAAATATCATCAAATCTAGCAGGAAAACACATTTTCTTTATTTTTGAACTAGAGGGTGCTTTCTTTAGAAATGAATAGGTCAAGAAGCAAATTATATGCATTTTAAAACATGGATATAGGAAACTACAAAGAAGAAAGAGAGCATGTAGGTCAGGGTAATGATCCTTTGCTTATCACAACCTGACCAAAATCTATAAATGTTAAAATATTTTTAGGTTATTTTCTCTGAACAAATTTCAAGTATTTGAAAGCCCGGTGCAACAACACTATTTTACACTACTGTTTTCTAAGCACAGCCCAATATTCCCTTTGGTGTTAACACTTGTAAAGGAAATATGTAAACACTGGGCCATGACTGCAGGGGTTTAGAGGAGGAAAATTAGAATGACTACATCTGAAAAAAATATATATTTTGTAGGTGAAACAAAAAAATGAAATGACGTTTTCTTAAAAAGAAAAAACATACCCATATACATCAGAAACTTTTCTTTAGAAAAATGTTTTCTGAACATTTTTGTCTGAGCAGTCTTCAGCACAAAATGATATTAAAGATGACGTTTTCTTAAAAAGAAAAAACATACCCATATACATCAGAAACTTTTCTTTAGAAAAACGTTTTCTGAACATTTTTGTCTGAGCAGTCTTCAGCACAAAATGATATTAAACATGAAAGTTATAAATGAATTGAGTTTTCATGTTTTGATTAATACCTAAAATACTTGAAACTAGTATTGCTTTTTAATTTTAAAAATAAATATACTTTTGTACAGACTCTACAGTTTGAATTAATTTATTGGAAATTAAAGGTATGGCAAAAAACACAAAGAAGACAATAATTGCATTCTGAGTTGTACTCTGACCTTTATCTTTCAAAACAGTAACTCTCTAAAATTGCTGAAAGGTTAACTAATCTCTTAAAAGGTCACCTGTCTTTAAACTAGCTACAGTATATAAATGTTTTTCTGCTATCCTGGAGCAATTCATCAATAACTCATTAAATAGCACTGTTTCTTTCTTAAAGTTTTTACTTTCTCGTAAGGCTGTTTCCTCTTGGTCAATATAACATTTAATGTATGTTATAGTTTACAAAAATATGATTATATAAAACTATGTAGTGCTATTCAGTTAATTAAGACTGCTTTGAATACATAGTATATGCCAAATGTAGTTCTATTTGCTAGAAAAGCAGGTTAAGAAATATAGCCATAGATCAGAAGAAATGTTTTTTGCAAAGTGTGTTTATGTATAGTGAGTATGTAGTACATCAACATGTAATATTTAAGCCAATATAATGGCTGATAAACTCTTTGAAAGATAATGCACTTATTTCAATACTGCTGAAATTGATTCATTTTCAATGCTATTTTTTCTAATTTATATGACAGCCTACAACTTCTTTTTTAATACCTTAAAGTTAAATATAAATTAATGCAAAAGTTTGTTTTCAGATGTACAGTTGGCTATTTTAATGTGATCAAATGCCATTAATAGTTTTGTGGGTTTAATAAGGTGACTATGATAAGTAAAAAGATGCTCCTGTTTGCAGACAAGGACAGGATTCTAATACAATGAACAGAATTTGCTTCTGTCGTCTGCAACTTGATACAGAAGACATCTTTTTGGTTACTCTGGAAGATATAAAAAATATTTTGTGTCTAATCTTTGTTTATTGTTTAAAAGTAAATTTCACTTAAGCTCTCTAAAAATGTGCAATAACCCCACTCATTAATTAAGGCCCAGTATGCCATTCTACTCAGGAGGACAATAATATGCTTTATGAAGAAAGACCTCTATCTTCCAAAGAAATAACAATTCATCCACCCTTTGGATAAACAATTGCAATTGATAATAAAAGAGCAAATATAGTTTATAAATCCATTTTGCTTCCCTTCTGCACCAGCAACAAACCAGAGGTAATAACTAATGTCAATGTTGGGTTCATTAGTCCTTTATTTCTTTACAGATATATGAGTCATTTATGATCCCTATACCAGATGTTGTCCCATACTGAATATTTTTAACTTTATATAAACTGTAACATATTGTATAAACTCTAGGCTGTGTCATTCACACTAACATGTGTAATAGATGGTGTGGTTCCCTATTCAGATACTTTTTACTTTGCTAGCACATTCATTTCTCTGTTGCTGTGAGTTTGGGCTACTGGCAACTCAACAGTCCTTCCTATTATCTCTCACTTTTTTAAAGAATTGTTCTTGTCTGACAGCAAAATCAGTACCTAGACGTATGTGCTTCCTTCCCCTAGGTGTACCCATAGATAATGACTGAGAGGGGTAAAAAGTCTGGTAAACTTACCTCAATAAGAAAAACAGCATGTAGTGATATATGCTCTAGAGTCCTACTGCTGTGGATCAGGCCAACATTAAACTTTGTCTGAGACTGTGCCTTTGTTCAAGTTTTCACCAGTATTTCCCCTTCTAAATTTCTTTTCTAAATTTTATTTTTTTTCTAGAAATGCCTGCCATTAAGAAGTCACTTTTAGCCAAATTCCTGTCCTGAGTTCTACTTCATGGGAACCCAACCAAAAACAATCAGTATCAAAAATGATTCCAGAAAACTTGTCCTTCAGCTAAGATGGAGTAAGCTCTACAATTGACTCTGCTGTTATATTTTCCAGACTACGTCAGGACAGGAATCCAAGTGTCTCCTGAGTTGAACTCCTCCTGAGTTGAGGAGATGAAGTTGGGAGTCCTGACAGACTATAATGGCTATAGTCCATAGGGAAGAAAGAATACCAGAGAAGAGAGAGCTGTAATGAGGAATCTGTAGATTTGCAGAGGGTGGCTCTTAGGTCTACAGCTGAGTACTCTTCAGCACATGCCTACAAGGAAAATACTGAAGATGGGGTAAAGAACCACCCAAATAGATTAGTGGAAACAATATCTGTTTATCACACGAGGTTAAGAATAGTTCCTGTTTTCACCAGCCACTTGAAGATACAGCAATAAAATGATAGAAAATTTAAAAGAGATGAAAAAACAGCAGAAACAAGTAAACAGATCATCAATGTGGTATAGAATATCTTCAAATGGTCTAAAATGCATATAATTGGATTCTCCAATGAATATGGAAAGAGGGTGGGAGAGAAAAATGCTTAAAATAGCAATGGCTAAACTTTTTTCAAACTTCTATCATAACTATAAAGTCACAGATCCAAGACACTCAACAGATTCCACGTGTAAAAAACACAAACAAACCTACACTTTTGCACATCAAAATCAAATTGCTTACAGTTGTAAAGAACAAATTTTAAATCAGCCAGAAAAAAAAATGACATATTGTGCAAAGAGAAAATATAAGAATGAGGGGCCGGCCCGGTGGCGCACTGGATAGTGCGCCGCTTGGGAAGCGCGGCGGCGCTCCCGCCCGAGGGTTCGGATCCCACATACAGACCGGCTCCCGCTCACTGGCTGAGCGAGGCGCGGGAGCAACACCGAGGGTTGCAATCCCATTGCCGATCCCCGGTCCGGTACGGGGGCAACAGTGAGGGTTGCGATCTGTTGCCAGACACGGAAAAAAGACAAAAGACAAAAAAATAAATAAATAAAATAAGAATGAGAGCATATGCGATCCGTTGCCGGACACGGAAAAAAGACAAAAGACAAAAAAAAAAATAAAATAAAATAAGAATGAGAGCATATTTTTTTTTTGTCAGAAGCAAGGCATGCTAGAAGACAGGAGTAATATGTTTCAAAAACAATGGGCAAAAAGATATATCAAACATAATGAAAGCTGAAAGAATACATCAGCAGAGACCAGCACTTCAAGAAATGTTAACAGAAGTTCTGCAGGTAGAAGATAAATGGCCCTATGGGTCTGTCACATTTCTGCCCACTTTGTGAGTGAGGCACGATCACTGTCTGCTCATTGTTCTTGACTGTCTTTTCAAGGATGTTTTATAGTAAAGAATATTGGAAGATATAGTCAGTGTTTCTGCTTAGAGTGAAGGGCAGATTTCTTTATAGCTTTGGAAGATAAAGCACAACATCTCCTTTTGGCGCAAATGGCAGGCATTTCTTCTGCCTATTATAAAATATTCAGAGTCCCTAAACTCACACTTCTTCTCCTATAATACAACCCAGGTATTTTCTGGACCTCCTCATGTTGTCCTTTGGGAACTAGGACTTGAAAAACTAATGCAAAAGGATGATACTCTGGCTACTACTATTGTTGTTAGTAATGAAATGTCTTTTGTCTTTGGCCCAAGAATGTAATTTCTGTCAGCAGGCCTGAAAATAAGGCAAACTTAGATTCTTCACAGTTCTTGTTGATTGAACACATGCATAGTCATTTCTTAGTTCCTTAATATATAATCAGAATGCACATACTTAACAGTTGTCCAAAAACATCGGTTCCATGACCTATAAAATTATTGCAGTAAAAATGACCAATTGCAATCTGTTAACCTGAGATCCCACACTTTGACCATAATATCTGCCTTCCAAATACATCCAAATATATGATTACATCTCAACATTAATAATATCTTGACTTAGAGCTATCTTCACAAGCCTAGATTTCTATAATGGATTTCTAAAATTGGTATCTCTGATTCCACTATTGCCTCAAAATCAGTTAAGAATCAGTTCAGAAAAACACATCCACCATAGTCATTCTAGGAAGAAAATAATTTAATACAAAGACTTAAGTTATATATTACTGGAAGGGCTGAAGGAGCAGGTGTCAGCTTGAGCATCTCACACACACTCCCAGAATAATATAAAACCTCGGTGCCATTGCTCCTTCTCCTACTATCACTGTGGGCATGAGCACAGCAATGCTTTGGGAGGTCTGAAATTAACACCACCCCCAGAAGCTCTGACACTGGAAAGGTGGAGAAAAGGCAATGAAGATCTGACTGGGGGAATTTGGTGTCAGATCAAGAGGTTATCTCTGGTGCTATTATTTCTTGAAACTCTGGAGGCCCCGGGTTTAGAACATTTTTCAAAAGATACACAACCTTGTCAGCGATTGGCCAAATCCAGGAGCCACAGGAGGTAGTGTCCATTTTGTTTTCTCCTCTATGTAAAGTTTCTCATTGACAGAACATTTTAGTATTTAGAGCCTTATTAAAGTGAAGTCTGGGAAAAATAGACTTAGCTTTCCAAGCCTGGGAAATAGAAGATGTAATTTGAGAAAGCCAATTCAAATTTCTGCCACAATACCCCTAACAATGATGTTCCCATACAGCCACCTGCATGATAATATTTCACTACAAAAAATTCAAACTTTTATCATTGTATATAGAATGAAACCCAAAATTATTGTTGTGGTTTAAAGTTTGCTCCATGATCTGGTCGCTTTCTTACCTCATCTCCTACTTTTCCCCTTCTCTTCATTAAACATCTTCCACACTGACAATCTTTCTTTTCTGCCAACTCTACATTATTTCTCCTTATACTTGGAGAAATTCTTAATGGAATTCTCCACTAGATCTTTGTATTATGGATGAATTATAACAGGATTTACCTCCAAGGATACTCCCCATGAGAGGCTTTCCTTTCACACCCCAGTCTAAAGCACTATCTCCCTCTGTAATTCCAGTCACTTTTTAGAACATCATTGTTTTATTTATTTATTTTTATTATTTTTTGTTTTTATATTTATTATTAGTATATTCATTCTTACAAATTGTGATATTTCTTTATGCCCTTTGCCTGACTTACCACTTTCCAAACCCCTTCCCTGCCTCCCCCTTTTGATAGTATTTTCTTACAGGAAGGATTGCACTTGATTTAGGAAACCAACAAAAACAGTGAAAGGTTAGAAGTTCCTTTAATGTACAGATTTTATTTTAGCCTTTGTGTACAAAGTAAGCTATACATACAGAGCAGAGGACAGATCAGTACACTACTTTGAGAGCAGTGAGATTTCCCAGCCCTTAAACTCCAGCACATGCTATGAATGTTTACCTTCACTTAGGGAGAAAAGAAGGCAATTTAACAGGAGAAGAAATAGGCTGCAGGCTTGCTTGAAATCCTTTTCTTGCAATCCACCTCACCTATGATTCGATCTTTTTGCAGTACCACTTTGCCAGTTTTATCATTACTTTTCTTTCTAAAATGTTTCTTATATTTTATGTACCTACCTCTTTCACTACAATAAACTACATGTCCTGCCCAGGAGGGGAAAGATACTATGTTTAATTAAACAAATCTAAGTATAACACATTTCTTTGTGAATTGAAGGATGTGCATCCTTCCTCTCTGTGTGGAGTATACTAACATTAATAAAGCACATGTATTTTACAGGGCCTAACTTTTTAAAATTGCACATAGAAATGTTAAGCTTGTGAAAGACAGGAACTTTCCCTGGGCTAAAATATCTGTTGTATATAAAGAATTGTAACACACCAAAATTGCTGGCTTTAAGGGCAGAGGTCCTTGGTGCAGCTAAACCTAATGATTGTTGCCATGATAATTATCTTACTGTTCTCTTTGTAACCACCTATGTTCCTTTTCTTTAACTTTCCTGCCTGGAGAATAAATACTAAGAGAAAACCCTAGTTTGTTGTTAATTTTCCAAGGAACGCTGCTCCCTTGAGGGTTCCTAGAAATTAACCCCTTTGGGGTCTCTCACTACTCAGAAGAAATGGGCTTTGCGTAATCTTTTGCATCTCCGTCACCCTGGGAGAGGTGACAAATGGTGCCCTGTGTGAGGCATTCTGACTCCATGGATCAGAGACTGACCTGCCAAGCCTTGGAAAGTAAAGGACATCTGATATTTGCATTTACTCATCCAGGTAAGGGAATCACAGGTGGCTTTCAATTAGCAATTGCATGCCTGCAGCAGTGTCTAGCTAGGGCTTTACCTGGAGGTTTTGCTTTCTTTCTCTTTCAATTTTCGATCTATTCATATGGCTATGGGTAATTCGCTGTCTAAAAAGTAAGTTCAACATAGGTCATAACTTTGATGTCTCCTTAAGGCAGTAGGTTATAAAGTAACTAAGCATCAATTAACTGAATTATTATTGATTATTAGACAATATTGCCCTTGGTACCCTAAAGAAGGAAGTGTTGATATTGAGGATTGGGAACTAATTGGTCATTGGTTAAAAAGTGCACCCAGTCCTGTTAAGGCTTCCCGTGTAATGGTTTGGAATTTATGTCGAGATGCTTTAAAATCTATTCAGGACCCTAACAGAAAGCAAAAACATGTTTATGTCACTAAAGAGTATAAAAAACAATCTTCACTGTCTTTTCCTCCTGTCCCACCTCCATCTTTAGAGGCAAACAATTCATTTACTCCTTTGATGGAGCTTTGTCTTAAAGATGGATATAACATGGGAATTGATACTCATCATGTCTTTCCTGTTGTAAGAACTGGGACTCACTCGAGACATGAAAACCTCCCATTTTCCCTGTTTGAAAGATTTAAAAAGAGCATAACAGAAAATGGCCTACATAGTACTTTTACTAAGGGATACTTAGAATCAATAGCTACTGGGTATAATATGACCCCTTGGGATTGGAAAACACTTGGAAAAACTGTTTTAACTATTGCTCAATATACTGTATGGCTACAAGAATATTTGGAAGCCTTACATGCTATTTCACTCAAAAATTTACGAAATAATGTTCAAATTAGTATGGACATGTTATTTGGGGAAGGAGATTTTATAACACCTCAGGCACAGGCTTTACTTCCTCAACAAGTGCTTGACCAAACAGCTGTGCAGCCGGAGAGGCTTGGAACAAAATTCCTGAAACAAATACTCCCACTAAATCTTTTGCTACTGTTAGACATGGTCCTGCTGAGCCTTATATAGATTTTAATCATCTTCAAGATGGCATAACTAGACAAATTGACAATGCTCAGGCAGCACAGGTACTTTCATTACAATTGGCTTTTGACAATGCTAATGAAGATTGCCAAAAGATCCTTCTTCCAATGAAAAATAAGAATTCCACTCTTGCTGATATGATTAGAGCCTGCCAAAATGTGGGAACTGAAACCTATAAAGCCCAAGTTCTTGCTGCGGCTCTCCAATCAAAAAATGGTTTAAATGTGGAAAGGAAGGTCATCTTCAAAAGGATTGCAAACAAGAAAAAATAGAACAAACTAAACTAAAACAAAAATGTCCCAAATGTACAAAGGATTTCATTGGTCAAGTCAATGCAGATCTAAATTTAATATAGAAGGCAATCCTATTTCAGGAAACCAACAAGGGGGTGCCCACACCTGTGCCCCAATAAACAAGGGGAGTCAAGCTGTCAATGCTCAGGCACAAGTCTGGACTCCTCCCCAGGACAATTTTCCTTCCATAGACTTCAAATAAATGATCAGACAATTGTCGATTTGACTTTAACAGAAGATGTTATCTTAGATGAAGCAGGACAAGTAAAGTTAGGGACAACAAATTTCTCCATTTCATTACCTTTCAACAACCCTGGGCAATACAAAATACTCTATAAATGGTATCCAAATCGTTTCAGAACTAATTCCACCTAATAACCTGGGACCAATTCATGTTATGATAACTAGTTCAGGATATCATTTAATTCCTAAAGGGACTCGAGTAGCTCAACTTGTTCTCTTGTCCTCTTTGTTTCCTGAAACAGAATCTAAACTTCATCTTCTTGCTTCTACTGATACATTTTTGGATACAAAGATTAGATAAGGCTCAGCCACTGTTGACATTATCTGTTGAACAAAAGTTAACTCCAGGATTGGTAGATTCGGGGGGGCTGATGTTACTATAATTGCTAAAAAGGATTGGAATCCATTATGGAAACTAACTTCTTCACCAGTTGAATTTACAGGATTAGGTGGGTCCAAAATCCATTATCAAAGTAAAAATGCTTTGTTGTATACTGGCCCAGAGGGACAAACTGCCTCCACTATGCCTTACGTTCTAGATCTCCCTCGAACTCTATGGGGCTAAAACCACTTTACTCAATGGGATGTTTATATTGGGACAACTCCTTCAAATTTATCATGATGGCCACTCCCTCACTCAAACTAGAATGGACCCCTTGTCCTCCAGTTTGGGTGGAGCAGTGGCCTCTTAAAGGGCAGAAATTAAATCAAGTTACTTTACTTGTCAAACAGCAATTACAAATAGGACATTTGGAGCCACTGTATAGTCCATGGAATACTCCTATATTTTACATTCCTAAAAAAATCAGGAAAATGGAGATTATTACATGATTTAAGGAAAGTTAATGCCTGCATTCTTCCCATGGGGGCTGTACAGCCTGGGCTCCCTAATTCTGCCCTTATTCCTAACAATTATCATCTAATTATCATAGATCAAAAAGATTGCTTTCTTACCATATCTTTACACATATAAGACAAAGAAAAGTTTGCCTTCTCCCTTCCTAGCATTAATGCAGGAGTTCCTGTTCAAAGATATCAGTGGAAAGCTCAAGGAATGATTAATAGCCCTATCATTTCTCAAGATATCGAGGATCAAGCTATTCAACCCACTTGTGAAAAATGTACAGCTGCTCTTCTTTATCATTATATGGATGATATTCTTATTGCTCATGACAATCCAGAACTGTTATCACAAATTTATCTATATTTAATCAAACAAGTTAATAATGCTGGTTTACAAATAGCTCCAGATAAAATTTTAAAAAAGGAGCCTTGGAAATACCTTGGTTTTTTGATCATTCAGAGAAACGTACACCACAAAATACATCTTTCCATATTCAGGAGCCCTTTACTCTAAAGGATTTGCAAAAATTACTTGGCTATACAAATACTACTTGGTCATATTAATCGGCTCCACCTTTCCATGGGTATTCCTCTTTATCAATTACAACATTTGTTTAATACCTTAAAGGGAGACCCTGATTTGTCTTCCCCTCATTATTTATCTGAAGCAAAATTAGAATTAAAATAGATTGAATCCTTTTTACATTCCAGACAATTAACATGCATTGTTAAATTTCACATCATCTATTTCATTATGTTAAATACCCCACATAGTCCCACAGGTTTGCTTAGCCAATTTCTTCCTCCGATAGGAGTCATTGAATGGATTTTCTTACCCAATCAACAAAAAAAAAGAAATTATATACTAAATTAGAACAACATATTCATTTACTCACTAGGGGAAGACGTGGTTGTCAAGTACTTATTGGGTATGATCCTAATATTTTTAATCCTGGTCTTTCTAAAACTGACTTATACACTGCCTTTGAACAATCCGAGTCTTTACAGAGATAACAATGGTGGATTTTATTAGTAAGACACAATTCTCATTACCCCGTGATAAAATCTTACAAGGACTTAAGTTATTGCCTATACAATTAAAATCCTGCTTATCCCCTGTTCATCTCCCTCAAGCACTAACTGTGTTTATTGATGATTCTGGCAGATCAGGAAAGGGATCTATAACATGGCTGGAACAGGGAATCTGGAAACATTTTGTTACTATTCATCATAAGTCCACTCAAAGGGCTGAATTGGCTGCTGCCATTGCAGCTCTACAACATTTTTCCACTCTGCCACTTAATTTAGTGGCTGACTGCCTACATAGTCGGGTGGGGCCTTACAAGTTATTCAAGATGCATCTATCCATGACAGAAATGATTTTCTTTTATTTGAAATGTTTCAACATTTACAAAAACTTATTTAAGACAGACATCATCCTTTCTATGTAACTCACATACATTCTCATTCTGGTCTCCCTGGCCCTTTATCAAATAGAAATGATATGGCTGATCACTTTGTTATGTATAATAATGTTTTGCAAAAGGCTATTGATTCTCATCAGTTTTTTCATCAAGGTGCACTAGCTTTGGCTAACATGCATCAGGTCTCTTACAGAGAAGCTCAACATATTGTTCGTGCTTGTCCCAATTGTCAGAGGTTTTCTAAATCTAATTTCCCTGGAGGAGTTAATCCTTGAGGAATAAAGAGTAATGAAATTTGGCAAATGGACATCACTCATTATGCCCCTTTAGGATGTCTTAAATATTTATATGTTACTGTTGATACTTACTCTGGTCTTATTCATGCTACTGCCCAAACAGGAGAAACTGTTAAACATGTTAGAAAACATTGTCTTTCTGCCTTTGGCACTATGGGAAATCCAAGTCAAATTAAAACAGATAATGGACTGGCATACACCTCCAAAGCCTTTTAATTATTCCGTGACAACTGGAACATTAAACATGTCACAGGAATCCCATTTAACCCCACTGGCCAGGCAATTGTGGAAAGAGCTAATGGCCTTCTTAAGTCTCAATTAAATAAATGAAGGAGAGGTAATATAGATAAAGGAATGGCCCCTCATGAACAGTTCTTTAAGGCTCTGTTTATACTAAATTTTTAAAACTGCAATTCTCAAAAATTTACCACAACAGAATGACACTTTATCCCTCCTGAAAAGAAACCTAAACCCTTGGTTTTATACTGCTACCTTCCGACGGGACCACAATGGTTGGGACCTGTTGAATTGTTACCATGGGGAAGAGGGTATGCTTCCATTCTGTCACCCACAGGCCCGCTGTGGATTCCTGCTAAGGCTGTCAAACCATATCATGTGGAATCCCAGACCAAACGAAGAATCGAATCTGATCCCAAAGTTTCAATGCCTCACCATCACACCTCAATTTATCCCACCAGGAATGGTATACATCAGACCACCAGTGATGATGGTGCCAACAACCACTGCCACTCTGACCTACATGAACCCACTAGTAATGACAATATGACAACAAGCTCCAAACTGACCTTGAGTAGATTAAAAGGTCTCATTAGTCAAGCAGAAGCCACAATTCAAAGAACAGTCACTCCTCCAACACTGGAAAATTTGTTTCTGGCCATCTTTTCTCAAGTAACTATTAACTCAACAAGATCTAAGGTAATATTAGTCTTTTTAACTTTTTCTATGCTTTTTTCCTCAACTGCAAGTACTCATGTTTACTGGACACATGTACTGAATCCTCCTGTTTTTGATCTGCTTACCTGGGCGGATCATGAGCCTCCTCTCTCATCTAATGATACTGCTCACACTGGAGGAATCTGGCTTCCTCCCTCAGGCCCTCTTGAAGAATGTGGACAATCCTGCTATAATTTAGGATACCATGCAGAATGGCATAAACTTGCCCATGATTGGTATTTCCTCACTGACAAATTGCCCATTTGTATTACACCCAATTGGACAAATAATAATGTATGTATTACTTTCTTTCTTCAATGGTATATGAATTATATAATAAAAAATCCAGATCAACTTTTAGGATTAAAGCATCAACTTTTTATTTCAGCTGCTGGAATTCCAGGAGTTTTTTGTAATGGAAAAGATCATCCTAAGCCTAATATTCCTATCTGTTCCCATCCCTGGATTTCCATAGTAGATGATAGAGATTTAAACTGGATCTCTTGCCATTCCATTAATTTTACCAAAAAGACATTACTTAATAATATTAAAATGGAAAATTGGGGACCACAAAATTTATTATTACTTCATTCCAACACTACTTGGAATTATGCTCTTCCTTTTAATTATTCTGATCCCCTTATAATCGGAATCCAGCTTTAGCTGGTCCAATTTTAAGATTAAGATATAATTCTTATTATTCTCCCCTTAAAAGGACAATTTGGTGTCTTGCTATCCCATTTTTCCTTGCATAATTAGACAAATTACAAACTTTAAATTAAGATGGATAGCACAAGATGACCTTGATTCAGTTATGATTTGTACCTCTCGTCCTCACATATTTGCTATGTTATCTACTAATTTCTCTTTCTCCTTTACTTCTGAATTTAATATCACTCTCCTGGCTAATTTTACTTGGTTTGCTCTTTGCATTACTCATTTTAATATTGCTGTCCTTAATATACCTTATGTTTTTATACTAAAACAGAGAGCAGAAACTTGGTTACCTGTTAACCTCACATGACAATGGATGGGAAATTCTGCCCTGGAGCAAATCACCTCTGCTCTAGAGCAAGTTTGCACCAAGGTTTGTGGGCATTCTCATAGCCTCCGTAATAGCTGTAACAGTTGTTGCTGTCACAGCAGCTACTGCAGTTGTGGCCTTATTCTCATTCTATTCAAACAGCACAGTGAATGATTATTTTCAAAATGTAACTTCTGAGTTCTTATCTCAAAATAAAATTGACCAAGAAATTTTACAAAGATTAGATTTCTTAGAGGCAGCTGTAACCTGGATTGGTGAATACCAACAAGCTCTTTGGACTCGAAGCCAACTTAATTGTGATGCAGTATATCGTTCCATGTGTATAACTTCTATTCCTTTTAATTCCTCCACTGCATGGAAGGATGTACAGACTATTACATGGAGCTTTTCATTCTTATTTACATAGATATTCAAAACTTAATAATTAAAATTCAACAACACATGGCACAGCTTCAGGAAGAAGCTCAAAAGATTACTATTAGTCATCTAAATGATTTGGCCCATTGGCTTAATCCTGCCCAGTGGTTTTCCAGTTTCAAAGTAAGAATTTGGATTATTGCTGTAATTAGTGTCTTATGTATCTTGTGTTTTCTTATGGTGATTAAATTTTTATGTTCCATGTTCCAATGGACTCATCAAGCTGAAGTAATGCTGACTCTTCTTCATCAGAACGTCCTTGACTCTGACTCCATTGACTTCATCTCCTTGACAACTTCCAATTTTTTAAATAAATAAATAAGGGGGAAATGTTGAGGGGTTAGAAATCTTGATTCTCATTTGATTTTAGAGTAGGGTTTTTAGGTAAATGCATGCATAGGGCAAAAGCCCTTGGGTGGGGGGCCACAGCCCCAAGATATTGTGGCAAAAGCCCATCTAGTCAACTCTAATCACTGTTTAGGTATGGGATTGTATACTTTAATGATTTTAGAGATAACAGGTGGTTGTCACACTGATCCTGTTATGAGATTTTAAGAACTGCTGAAGGGAAAGATGTGGAAAAATGTTTGCTAGGGGCAAGCTGTCTGTTGGGGGAAACTTTTGAAATAATTGTATTTAGATTTTTTCTAAGAATGTAACTTTTGCTTAAGGAGACTTTATACTTTAGATAATGAGCCAGTAGGACCGAATTTGCTTTTCACTAATTGTACTTTGGAGTGTGACTTTGTTTATTTTACTGTTGTTACTAGTTTCCATTGTTAAGTTATACTTAGCCATGGATAATTTTTGTAACTCTGCCCATGTCCTTGTGTCCTTCTGTAATGATCGAGTCAACTGAATTTTCTTGTGAAACTTCCTTGTCTTTACAATAAAAAACAAAAGCTAACTTTGAATTGGGTCTGCTACATTCAGCTTTTTCCTTCTAACAGAGGAGTTGCTGGGGTACAGTCACTCATTCATGGTGCTTCAAGTAATCCTTTTTTGCATCTCTGTTACACAGAGAGAAGTGTAACAAAGTCATTGATTGTGTTTTCTTCTCTTCTTTTCAATGTGAGTTGTAGCCCTTTCAACTGGATCATCCCCACCAGTTCCAGATACAAATATACATAATGTGTGTGTGCTTACATAATTTGTATTTTCTAATGAAAATAAAACAATTCAGATAGCCTTTGGTTCTCCTGGTCAAACAAAGAATTAGCTACTGCCCAAGAGGTCCTGTTGCTGTTTACTGACTTAGTTTTATAAAATTATATCTTGATTTTGGTGGTGCATATTGTCCTATTTCCTGTGAGCACTCTCGTGTGACTTTCATGAGACGCCCCCCAAAAAATCACTTTTTTTTTTGACAACAGCATATTTATGTTTTCAATTTATCTCTCTTTTTACTGCCTTTTCCATAAACATTTATTTACTAAGCCACATATTGTCAAGAGAATCCAGATTCCCAAATTATAGTGCTTGTGTTGTCACCGAATTTGGAAGTCTCCATTTTCTCTCTCCTTTTTTTTTTGATTCTTGAATGAGAAAGGCTGAAACTGAAACTGACTGTACATGACATATATTTAGATAATCCTTCTCCTTCACATTTCATGAAGACCAAATGGAATCCAACATCAATAGCAGAAAACAGAAATGAGAAAAAAACGTAAATATAAATAAACACATAAGATAAATAATGTAAATATAAATAAATATATAAGAATATTCATGAGAATATTTATATATATATACAAAGTGTATATATATATATATATATATATATATATATATATACACACACACACACATATCAAACAATGTCACTGTCTTTTGGGTAACTTCATGGTTATGGTAGATCTGTATCACTGAAGTGTGATTCAGTTCTGCATAACAGAACACCTCTTCTTAATTGTGACTAATTTGTTACTTTTTTTTCTGTCTCACTCATAAGACTATATAGTTTTTAGAAACAATGCCTTACTAGCAACACCAACAATTTTAATAGTACCTGGCATATATTTCACACCTTGAATATAAAATATAAAATTCTAATAATTCACATTAAGCATATTTACTTATAAGCAAATGATTTCTCTCTTATTTAGAATTTGCTTTATGTTAATGAATTTTTCCAGATACACTTTGATTGCACCCCTGAAAGAATTTCATGTTGTTTGGCAGTTAAGCACAAACAAAACTTTGGCTTGCAGTTTCATAACTTTTCTCAGTTCTAGTACTTTTCCTTCTAGGAAATTTTTATTGTGATTTTAGTTATAATTATTTTGATTTCTTATTAACAATGTCTATAAAGCTTAGGTTAAAATTTTATTTCTGTCTACCATATATATTTATCCCTCATTATTTTGATACTAGTACCACTTGTTTTTCACTTGAATTGTTTTGATCAGTTTTCAATTTTTTAAATATAAATTAGATGTTTGCATCTTCTTTTGTTTCTGCCTTAATTTCCGATTATTTTTTTCTTTTCTGGTTATTTTATTTCTGTTTCATAGACCAAACTCTTGAGGTTTTCTATTCATTATGTGATTTTTTTTTTTTTCCTTTTTGTCTTTTTTCGTGTCTGGCAACGGATCGCAACCCTCAGTGTCACGCCTGTACCGGACCGGGACCGGCAACGGGACCGCAACCCTCGGTGCTGCGCCCGCACCTCGCTCAGCCAGTGAGCGGGAACTGGTCTGTATGTGGGATCTGAACCCTCGGCGGGAGCGCCGCCGCACTCCCAAGCGGCGCACTGTAGCAGTGTGCCACCGGGCCGGCCCTCATTATGTGATTTTTTTCAGTACTGACAACACATTATTTTCCGAGTTATTTTTGCTTTCAGTTACATCTGATTACTTTTCAACAGGCCTCACGTCATTATTTGTTTTCTCCTTTTCTTCTTTATCAAAGATATAATTATCCATCTCTTTTCAAACGGATGAATAAATTAATTTTGTTCTCATTTTCAGTCATTTCCAAATATTCTTTTCAGACATTTAACTGTTAAAATGGCAAGGTCACATAAATCTTAAAACCTAGTTTCTAGGTTTTAATACATTCTAAGTTTAATACATTTATTATACAATGTATTCTATACCAACTGTTTATTAAAAGATACATTATAAAGTTCTTTTATTTTTTTTACTTATTAAGAATATTCATGAGGCACAAAACTAATTGTCATACCTCCTGCCCTTGATGTGAGGGCCAAATTCATACTGGGGGCATATCCATTACCAGAAATGACTTTTGTACCCCTTGTCCCCACCCAATTATCCCCCAAAATCCCTCCCGCTTCCCCCTCACCCCCACTCCACTTTGTAGCCCTGGGAATGTCCCCTCCCTCTGTTAGACCATGGCACTACTGTGGTCTTTCTTTCCTTCCTTCTTTCTCTCTTAGCTCCCACATATGAGTAAGCACATGAGGAATTTATCCCTCTGTGCTTTGCTTATTTCACTCAACATAAGTTTCTCCAGGTTCATCCATGTTATTGCAAATGGGAGTATTTCATTCTTTTTTATGGCAGATTAGTATTCCATAGTGTATATATATCACAATTTCCTTATCCAGTCATTCATTGATGGACATTTAGGTTGGTTCCATATCTTGGCTATTGTAAACAGAGCTGCAATGAATATGGGAGTGCAGTATCTCTTCGACATGATGATTTCCATTCCTCTGGGTATGTACCCAGAAGAGGGATAGCTGGATCATATGGAAGATCTATCTGCAGTTGTGTGAGAAACTTCCATACTGTTTTCCATAGTGGTTGTACTAATTTACAGTCCCCGCAACAGTGCAGTAGTGTTCCCTTATCTCCACACCCTTGCCAGCATTTGTTATTCACAGTCTTTTTGATTATAGCCAGTCTAACGGGAGTGAGGTGGTATCACAATGTGGTTTTAATTTTCATTTCCCTGATTTAATAAGGAATTTAACAATATTAATGACATAAGCTACTCATTTGATTATTTTATATTTAATAGTGACACATTCTTATTAACTTAATTTAAATTAATTATTTTAAAATACGGATATATTGTTAAATTTTTAAGTGGTACATTATATTGTATTTTGGTTTTTTAGAAAATGCAAGAGTGTGGTGCTGATAACACCAAGGCCACGGGTTCGGATCCCTATACAGGGATGGCCGGTTTGCTCACTTGGGAGAGCGTGGTGCTGACAACACCAAGTCAAGGTTTAAGATTCCCTTACTGGTCATCTTTAAAAAAAAAGAAAGAAAAGAAAATGCGGGTTCATGCTCTGAATTTAATTGTACATCATGATACCAAAATAGACAAGGACCACCCCAATACTTTCAGTTATTTATTTTACCTAGAAAAAACACACCTAATTTATTTTTATAATTATATGTTTTTTGTAATGAAACAGTTTATAAAGAACTAAACAACTTCAGGAGGCTATTTGCCAACTACTTTTCTCCAAAAAAAATATATACATATATATATATATATATATATATATATATATATATATATATATATATA
>NW_007737945.1:21507-23763 GCF_000696425.1 Galeopterus variegatus | reverse complement strand
TATATTTATATATATATATATATATATATATATATATATATATATATTGTCTAATAGATTATCTTGCATATGAATTTAAAATATTACAGAGTTTAACAGTGGTAATAAGTTTAATCAACTAACACACAAAATACCACATTGGTGAACAGCATTTGGTTGAATGATTAACAAAGCTGGTGAGTGTATCAGCACTTTCCCCTGAAATCCATGGTTAAACTGCATGTGCTAACACAATGCACACACCTAAGCTCTCAAAAGATGACAGGAGTGGTATAGTTACGCAATTAAATGTAGATTAAGTGTTCTAACTTCCTTACATTTCTTTAAAATAGCCAAAGTATTAACATATTAAGTTATATTAGACTTTAATAAGTAAAGAAGCCAGATTGTATACTCCAAAGTAACAGTAAATTAAATAACTACTGAAAGCAAGTATAAATAACAATCAAATAGGGAAAAATGCAAAATAATAGGAAAAAATCCCACCCTTGATTATTCCATAGCAAGGTAAGAAGAGTATAATCACCATTATGGGGTGACTTGTGTCCTGCCGGAATTTATATGTTAAAGTACTAACTCAAGGTATCTCAGGATGTGCACTTATTCGGAAATACGGTCATTACAGATGTACTTAGCTATGTTAAGATGAGGTCATACTCAAATAAGGTGGGCTCCTAATCCAATATGACTGATGTCTTCACGAAAAGGGGAAATTTGGACACAGAGAAACACTTGCTTGGAGAACATTATTTCAAATTTGGAGATACATTGCCAAAAGCAAAAGAACAACCAGAAGCTTAGAAAGAGGCATGGGAAAGATTCTCCCACAGGGCCTTCAGAGGGCGCATGGCCCTGTTGATATCTTAATTTTGGGTTTCTAATCTTGAGAGTTGTGACACAATAAATTTATTTTGTTTAAGCCACTCAGTCTGTGGCACTTTGTTATAGCTGTACTAGCAAACTAATACAATTAGAGTGGAAAACTGGAAAACAAATATATGCAGATTAGAAAACCTACACTTAAATTATATAAACATGTACAATTTGAAAGTGGAATGATAGAAAAAAATATGTCATGTATAAAGCCTAACCATTGAAACTAGTGAGTGTATGCTAATAACAGACAAAGTAGATTTTAAGACAAGAATTACTCAAGGTAAAAAAAAAAAAAAAAAAAAAAGATATTTTATAAGAGCAATTAGACATCCATAGGCAAAACAAATAAATAAATAAACACATAAATCTCAAACTACGTCTTTCACTTGATACAAAAATTAAGTCATAATAGCTCGTAGACTTAAAGTGTAAAATGCAAATCTGTGTTGGGCCGGCCCGGTGGCGCACTGGAGAGTGCGCTGCTTGGGAGCGTGGAGCGCTCCCGCCGAGGGTTCAGTTCCCATGTGGAGACCGGTTCCCGCTCACTGGCTGAGCGCAGTGCGGGCGCGACACTGAGGGTTGCGATCCTGTTGCTGGTCCCCAGTACGGGCGCAACACCGAGGGTTGCGATCCCGTTACCGGTCAGCAAAAAAGACAAAAAGGAAAAAAAAATGCAAATCTGTGGAATCTTAGAAAAAAATAGAAGAAAATCGTCAGGATCCTCTGATAAGCAAAGAGCTTTTAGGCTTAACAGCAAAAGCTCTGTCTATAAAAGCAAAAATTGAATGATTGGACTGTATTAGTTCATTTTCTGTTGCTTATTAACAAAATGTCAGAAACTGGGTAATTCATAAGAAAATTAAATTTCTTACAGTTTGGAATCTGGGAAGCACATCTTGTGAGGACCTTCTTGTTAGGGACACTCTGCAGGGTCGCATAGTGGTGAACGTAATCACATGTCAAGAATGACTAGGCAATGGGCCTGCCTGGTGGTGCACTGCTACAGTGCACCTCTTGGGAGCACGGCGGCACTCCCCCCAAGGGTTCGGATACCACATACAGACCGGCTGCTCACTGGCTGAGCAAGGTGCGGGCGCAACACCGAGGGTTGCGATCCCGTTGCCGGTCCTGGTCCGGTACGGGCGCGACACAGAGGGTTGCGATCCGTTGCCGGTCACGAAAAAAAAAAGACAAAAAGGTAAAAAAAAAAAAAAAAGAATGACTAGGCAAGAGCACATGTTAATATGCTCACTTGCTCTCCTTTTAAAGCCACCATTGGAGTTGGGGGGGGGGGTCAAGATGGTAGAGTAGTTTATTCCTGGGGTCATTCTCTCCCACAGAGTGACCAATTTGCAGCTTCTGAGGAGCAGTGACAGAGGT